>NW_016157181.1:10012-109742 GCF_001687245.7 Rhagoletis zephyria
TCCATTTATAAAAGCGTTGTATATTAAAAAGTTTTTTTTATATTATTTATTTTCTACTTTTTAGTCCTGTCTGAATAAAATTTTGCAATAGATATTAAAATAATTCAACGATATTAATAGAAAGGTGCACACACATGCATTTACATATGTATGTACATACAAACCAGCACCAATTAATTTTATTTAAAGAAATGGCGTGTCGTCTATTTCCGCTGTAGCAAACGTAGTACATAGGGCGACATCTAGATGTCAACTACCTCGCCCTATTCACTACAGATGTCGCCCTATGCACTATGCTTTTTTATAGGAACTTTTCAAAGCAAAGCTTTTTTTGGTGTCGGACACACAACATTGAAAGTTTCTGGATCCACAACATTGAAAGTTTCTGGACACACAACATTGCAAGTTGATAAAAGCGTTGTAACGTTGTAAGAAGAACAAAAGTCTGTGAAACGTCCTGCTAGACAACAAGGCGAGAACAAAAGTTTTGAAAACTTAACATTAAGAATGTTATGCATGTTCTGACGAAAATTTTTTTTTTAGTGAGAACTACGGATGCTAATTGTAAGCCAGAGGAAAACTGGATCATTTCAACTTCCAGATCGGTTATCATTATGGTGAACTATCCATTTATGTAACAATTTTTCATTTTCTGTGAAAGAAAGGTTCGTGTCTAACAGCCGCACTCAGAAACGTTCCTTAAATTAGCTCTAACTGGCACTTAACTAATGATCGTTAAATCTGTTAATTAATGTTTCCTCTCAGAGTTAAAAATTAAGAAATAAAAAATTTAAGTATGGCCCCAGTTGCGGTCCTTCATTTTTGTGGCATCACTCACCTTTTTCGTTCAGTTTGAAATAAAATATAAAAATAAGTATTTATATCATTTCGCGCGGACTGGCTCAACAGACGCAATGGCTTAGTGAGCAGAGCACTGGCGTGCCATTGAAGAGATCCGAGTTCGAGTCCCAGGGCAGGAAAATTATTGCTTTAAAAAGGAAACAAATTTTTTTAAATTTAATTAAATTGTTTGCTAAAAGACAAACAAGACCAATAACAGGCCAATTCTGGCATCTGTCTTTCAACTCCTCAGTCTTTCGCGAGACAAAAGTCCTTATATTTCGGCAACTATCTTGAAAGCTCTTTTCTGTAATTTGAATGAGTAATTGAAAGATGTGCTATTAGTGTTATTATGTTTATCGTTAAGCAATAAGTTTTCTAAAAACTAAACGAAATGAAAAACATACATTGAATCAAAAAAATTTCCGAACGTTAAATAAAATAAAAAATATGGATTTTTTTCGGCAATAAAACTTTAAAAAAATTGTATTAAAAGAATTCCTCGCCGAAGATTGAACTCGGATCTCCTGAATAACAGGAAAGTGCTCTGCTCACTGGACCATTGCTACTATCACAGCCACGTTATCGAAATTGAAATTTATTCAAAACAAACAAAAAATTTCAAAATCTTTCATTAAAAAGTTAAGTAACATGATTCAATAATAAAAGGTTTGCTCAAAAATCAGTTTTCTCGCTCCCTCTTGACAGAATCGGCTCCCTTAGCAAAGCATTGTGTGTGGGTTCGTGTGTGTGTGCAAAGCTTTTGTAAGGGAGCTAAGGGAGTGTCAAAACTCTAATGCCAATAATGAGCAAACCTTTAATTATTGAATCATGGTTAAGTAACGGATTTTGTTTACTTAACTTTAATGTTCATTAAATGCCGTTAACGAATCATTAACTGACTCTGAGAGGGAATTTTTTCAAATCGTTACTGACGGACACCTTAAGTAATCATTAAACGACTCTGAGTGCGGCATAATTTGCATAATTATCTTTCAGTTCTTTTGTGATTAACTTTAACAATCAAACATTTCAAAGTCATGGAACGCTATGGGATAGTTCAGATAAGATTTGTTCCCTTTTCGTTCTCTATAAGAAAGTTCATGGGACTTTAGCTCCCAAATTGATCTCCGATCCCTGCTTTAACATATTAATATTTAATATTCTTTAAAATATACCTACATACATACAAATGTACACATGCATGCATGTATATGCATTTACAAAAATTAGAAATTTGAATTTAAGTACAGAAACTAATGTTTTAATTTAGTTTTCTTGTCTGTGTCTACTCATTCTAGACATAAAAAAATGTATAAAAAAAAAATTTTGTCACTGAAAATATATATTTATCCTCACCAAAAAGATGATACAAGAAGCTTTATGTCGCGTTACCTGAGTGTTTTTCGTTTAACCGGCATCAACATATGTATATTACCCGGGTACCCGGGCAAATCGGGTAATACCCAGGTATCATCAGCCCTAGTTTGAAATATACGTTAACATATCATCAGGAACGTTCTAAAGAATAAGTAAACAAAAAGTTTTATTCCAAGCGTTCAGAATGAATACAGAAATGCAGCCTAAGTTTTAGTTATAAACTGAAGTTTTGTTTCTATACTTTTTTGAAAAAAACTGGTAAAACTGTTAAAAAATTAAATGGCTCTCAGAAAAATACTAAAAAGTATGGGAACGCTTTTTGGATAAAAACTGGTAATTCTGTCAAATGCAATGCAAACTTCAAATTTTCTTTGCATTTTTACATAGTTGTTCATTATAATTTTATTATTTCCTATATTACACTGGTTTACAGCAAAAATGTTCTCCAGATGCCACTATCCAATTTCCATGTAGAAACCCTCGGTGACTCCGAAAATCGAGACGATTTTTTTTTCTATGGATAACTTTTCGAGATATTTGCAGTTTACCGTTATTCAGCTTTAAAAAATATTGGTTTCATTTAATGTAATAATATCTTACAAACCACTTGAATAATCGTAATACGAGATACGGTAAATGAGAGCAAATAAAATTCTCCATAAACCGTTTATACATCACTTTGCAATAGCCCTGATAGTTTTTGAGAAATTAATTAATCATTTCTGACGCCTCTTGTTTTCGATGCAAACAGTCTACCTACTCAGGTGTACGTTTCGTATGAGTAACACTATTTTCTGTTGATATTGCATACAAAAAAATCCTTGCGCATTTTCATTTGACCAATCATTATTTTGTTATTTATATATCTATTTTCTTCATAGGTAGCTTAGTTTTTTTCTAAAGGAGTAGGCTTTAACACAATCGCAAATTATATACACACAAACTGTTATATTTTGACTTTTCTCACTGTTAAAGTTTGAATTTTTTGCATTTTTCCATCAAAGAAACAGGAAATCTGGAATAATTAATTAATTTCTCAGAAACTATCAGGGCTATCGAAAAGTAATCTATATACAGTTTATTGAGAATTTTATTATGTATCATTTTCCATACCGCGTATTACGAGTATTTAATTGGTCCGTAATATATACCTGATTAACTGGAACCACTCTTTTTTTAAGCTGAATAACGGTTAATTGCAAATATCTTGAAAACGTATCCATACAAAAAAAAATAACTCGATTTTCGGAATAAGCGAGCGGTTCTACATACAAATTGGATAGTGGCATCTGGGGAACAAAATCAAAATTAAAATTCGTGATCCAGTGTTACTGAAACTATGTGTATATGTACGTACGTGCACAATTAAAAAATAATATTTACAAAAACTACTATTTCAGCATTACGCTATTATGGAAATAAAAAGGTGCTTTTCTTTTGGTTTGCTAATTTTTCAATTCGCTTTGACAACACAGAACTGCTGATGGTTTGACACTTTATCAGATTTTACCACCAAAAATTTTTCCGGTAAAATCTTGCAACTTCTGACAAAGACAGAACCACATTTACTTTCTTACGTACCAGAGAACCGTACACGGGAACGCTTTCTGGTAAAAACTTGCAACTTATGGCGAATTATTTAGTTTATTTACTAGTTGTTGTTTTATATTGGCCGTTTCTGCCGGTTATATTTTCCTTTTCTGGTGGTCGACCGGTACTTTAAGAGAAGAATGCTTACAGAAGCATTCAGTTAGAAGTCACCAACCATTTAAGCAAGTGAAAATATGTCACTTTCAAAATAAACGGCTCATACATATGAATGTTCCTAAATATGTTGGTAATGAGCACTCTCTTCATTTGAGTAACTGCACTTACCAGTTAGCCTTTAGTAATCTTAACTAAAGCTTAAACTTTTTTTATTATATTCATTTTGACGCATATGCTCATTAAAAGTCGGTTTTAGTTTTTTCATGTTATTGCAAAAAGATATCCAATCTTAATTAGGACTGTGATACGTTACAACCACTACCAATAAACAATCTGCGCTTAGCAAGCATCAACCAACACCCTGAAGCAAACAGCTGCAAGCTTATCCATCCCACCAATAAGCATTTTATCAAAACCCCACCGTGGCCAGCAGCAAGCATTTTATGTACATATGTATATACATAAGTACATGGATTTGTTTGTACATACATATTAGGGATGTTGCGAATCTGGAATTTTAGACATCCGCGGATGCGAATGCGGATGCGGATGTTTAAAAGCTAACATCCGCGGATGCGGATGCGAATGCGGATGTCATGTATTTTTAAGAAATAATTTAGGTGGGTAAATTAGGTGACTTAGGTAAATAAATAATGGAAAGGTTATTAATTTTTAATAATCTGCCTTTTCCTGAGTTTCGCCCGAAAATTTGTATTCCGCCCATAGTAAATACATGAAAACCAAAAGCGAAAAGTGAACCGGTTCGGGAAAAATGAAACTTATGATAAGACGGAATGTATTTTTTGAGTACTTGAATTTAAAAATTGGATCATTGTATGTGATAAAAACTTTTTTAAGGGTCGTAAATCAAACCTGCGCCGCATTATAGCTACTCACTCGAGGCGACAAACTTGAAAAAGTTGAAACTTGGCAAAATTGTAAATTCTTTTCGATTGACGCTGCTCCAGGAGAGAGGACTTTCAGTTATGTTTATTTATTTTTATTGCGGTACAATAATTCCGTTTTGAGAAATGCTTCGGAGCTGCAAATGTCGGAAGTATCCTCCGCACTTTCCTATTCACAATCTAGCACCATGGCCCGATCGTTGTTTAAACAACGTTGTTTTCCAAAGAATTCTTCATTCTCATTCTTTTGGTTGTTTCGGAATTCGGAGAACCTGTCACGTCATCAGCGTTTTTCGATTTTAGTTTTGGTAATTCATTTTTTACGCTTTCTTGTGTGACTGGTCAGATATATGCGTTATCAGTGCACTTGCATAATATTCTAGGGACCGAAAATAACACTTATTTTTTACGAGTTAAATTTGGCCTAATGTTTTTATTCCAAAATAAACGTCCTTTCCGGATAATAAACAAACCGCTTGTCCAAATTAAACAAATTTGGTATCATATGAAAGAGGACTGAAATAGCTTTTAAACAGAAAAAACGAACGAAGATTACCACCTCGGTTTATAATTTTTTTTTTTATAATCTAGTACTAAAGAAATTCATATAAATACATACCTGACCAAAAGTTTACTCTATGGTTGTTAATTAACATTTTTTACTGAAAAGGTTTTCAATATTTGGCTTTCCTCGTTTAAACATTTCAGATTTAAAGCCATTTAAGTCCTCTTTCATTTGATAGCAAATTTGTTTTATTTGGATTAGCGATATGTTTATTATCCTGAAAGAATAAAAATATTTGGCCAAGTTTAACTCGTAAAAAAAACTTTAATTTTCGGTCCCTTCAATATTCGCATTCGTAAAATATCCGCATTGATTTTTGCGAATGCGAGTGCTCAAATTAATGTGGAAGCTCCGCGGTTGCGAATGCGAATGCGAACATTCACAACAACCCTGATACATATGTATGTACATAGAAATGTATGTATACATACAAATGTGAAGCACTTGTTTATGTTGTTTTGCAGAAATCATTTACGTAATCAAGTTAAGGCCAAAATGCTGAGCGAGTTGATAAGGTCATCGGCGGACTTGGGCATAATGATGTGTGCTATGTTTAGCTGCATAGCTCTTTTCACCAAAGTAACGCCAAAAGCAGAACCAGCAGCATCATCAACGTCAACATCATCACCATTACCACCATCACCAGTCAACCGACAACCCTGGCGCTGGTTGCTGGGCCGGAGGGTTCGCTAAGGCAAATAGCATCCGTATTTGGTGCAGCATTAAGTGTATTTATTTGCATTTGTTCCGGCATTGTTGCTCTCTTCAGATGCAGATATTACGTTGCAGCATTGCGGTTAATATTAGCGCAGCCAACTACACATCTGAACACCGAAAACCAACACCGAGAAATCCAACACCAGGGCAAAACAATGTCATCCTGTCTGCCATAACCGCGCGCCGCACCGCATTTCGCTCTTCCGGCACATTAATCAAAAACTCATTTTTGACATCGCAAAAACAGTTGTGGTGAGAACAACCACGCTTCCACATCCCGTTTTACTTACATATGTAGCCAAGCTCCCTGCTTATAATGACAATGGCATGGTTCAAAACAGTTCGTGCATTTCGGCATCTTGTTCGCCTTGTTGTTATGTGTTGTTGTTTTGTTTAGGATGCATGTAGTACATATCAGATACGCCCGTGAGCAATCCGCGTTTATTGTTATGATTCTACCCACCCCTGCAAAGTAATGCACCTTCAGTATTTCGAAGTGATGCCTGGCGCTTGGGTACGTTTAAGTGGCTTGACATAGAGTCGTATTTTTTATCCGCGGTTATCATTTTGTGAATTTCGCTTGTTCATTTTGTTCTGACGCAGTCAAGCTGAAGTCCAATGGTAATATGTGATATATTTGCAGCGGATGCGTACACATAAAATATCCAAATCGTCATATGAAATATACAACATACAAAATGTACCGCCGACAGCATAACAAAACTTGCCTGAGATGTCTATTTACTTAATTATTTTGCCGGGTAATAAAATCAAGAGATCAAACTTGAATGCTGCAAATGTACATATGTTTGTATGTATGTGCTTGAATACAGTTGTTATTGTTTCGCGGGATTTTTTATTGTAGGAAAAGATATCACCTGGGTAATATATACATACAAATCTGTGTAAGACCCTGCCAAATTAAAATTGTTCGAATGGCTCTAGGGAGAAACGGTTAACGCTTACCTAAGACGTTTTAATCTGGAGGACACTGACACATGTGATACCTGCTCTGGAAGAGTTACCGAAGAACCTAAACGCTACTGCAACAAGCATCGCCATAAAACGGAATTATTTGCGAAATTTCAGTAAAGTACACCCAAAACCAGTAAGTATTGTTGCAAACATGCTTCAATCCCAAGAAAACTGGAAAGTAGATTCCAGCAGCGTGAATTATCAACACACTTAAGAAGACAGAATGTAGAATTTTGTAATGCACCGTAATGAGACGCTCCCGATTAATTCCTTAGCTCCACTGCTCAAAAAGATGAAATCCGTTACATATGTACACACATATAAGTTCAAGACCGTATTTAAGAAAAGTTGTGTAACTTCTACAATTTTTATGCGATTGCAATAAGTAAGGTATACGTTACTTGAAAATAAATTTCCCTTTAAGTAGTACTGCATACTTTGAAATTGTGGAATTAGCGATGGTCCAAATTAAAAAAAAAAATAAGAAAAAATGGAAACTCCCAACAATCCAAGTCTGACAATAGCTTATTATACATCATTTTAAAGGCCTATAAATAATAATATAAATTTTCTTTTCACAACATACTCGATCTTTAAAACTGAATGAAAAATAGTCATTCAAAAACTGATAAATCTGCAAAACCGTATTTCTGACCTAAAATGAAAAGTGGCGACCTCTAAATGAATTTAAAAAAATCTATAAAAATAGGCAATAATATTTCTCATAAAAATGAATTAAATTAGGGAGTAGGGTCTCGAAACTTCAAAAAAATAAATTAATTCGATCGGCACCCTTTCACAAATTCACAAACCTAACCAACACTTTTTTTGAAATTGCATTTTTCACAGATTTTGGTAGGATCAATAAAAATTTTAAGAACTAAGTACCAAAAACAACGGAGTTATCTGCTATTTTTTAAAAAGTCCTACCTGTTTTTGATACTCTTTTATAACGTGTTTTGCTTCCCCTGTAAAATTAAAAATGTATTGTTTAGGGCGTTTGTGAATGAGTGTGACGATATGTATTTACACTAGGGTGGTTCAAAATAACTTAAGAATGCTGAGGAATTTTAATGCTCTCACCCCCTAGGATTAATCCATATCGTAAAAATTATACCCGTATTTTTACCTCGCTTCTATTAGCTCGGGATGTAACTATGTAATATTGATGCGCCTAAAAGATGCAGCGATTTCCATTCTCAATTACATGCCTGATGACAGTACGAATTTGAATTGCTTTAAACTTTCGTTCTTAAAGTAATCTGGAGGCAGTACGAATGGAAGTTTTAATAGCGAGGTTTTAGCTTTTTAAACTATAATTTTATTTATTTTCAAATCAAAAAATATTTAGAGGTCGCTCAAAGCGCTCAAAGTTGCCCATGTGTTTTATATGGAGGAAACAACAACTTTTCGTAGAAATGGTATAGAGTTCTTGAAAATCAATATTTTTCAATCGGATTCTCTTCAGGAGGCTTCCAATGACAATACCCAATTGTTTATTTAAAAGTTTTTTAATACTAAACATTTTCTATTTATCCCCATTGCATTTTTTTGGGGTTTTGGCGGACCTATAAAATATAGTTACTATGAAAAAATGGTTAAATAAATAATTCGTTATTATGACTGGGGATCTCCAGAAGAGAAGCAGAGTTTTCCGATCGAAAAATATTAATTTTCAAAAATGTTATACCATTTCTAGGAAAAGTTGGACCCTATTAAGCTGGTATTTCAGGGTACTATTTTNGGGGGGGGGGGGGGGGGGGGGGGGGGGGGGGGGGGGGGCTCGAGCACCCCCCTGCACCTACCTGGCTACGCCCATCTATGTACATGAGATTAATTTTTGGTGTGGAGACTAAACTAAAACGGTGTCTGTATACGCAGAATTTTTTCGATTACTAGAGCCCGCAGTGAATACTACAGTGTTGCCACTCTTCCATGCCTTTTCATAAACTTACCTTGTCAAAAATTTTCGTGCTATAATAGATCATAGCTAAATAGAAACTACATACTTATTTTTCAACAAAAAACCTTAAACGATAGTAAATTTAAAATGTTATAAACATATTTTTAATAGGAACTTATAACTTGTTTACCATCTGCACAATTGACGAACTGGCAACCATTTATAGAATGAAGAAATCAGCTAACACGGAAGAATCTAAATTCCGCAGATTTCTGCGCTACGGGCTACAACTACAGAAAAATTCTGCGTTATTGAGTTTTAATTTGCAGGGCGCTCTGGTAAGATAGATCGTGTCTCGGTTGACGTACCGGCGGGTTTACGTTCTTGACTAACTTCACTGTAACTAGTGTTTGCACGGGCCTGGCACCTCCTATAGACGTGGTATGTTCAGATAACCATAAGTTTTAGTAAAACGCACTTATGTGTGTATGTAATGAATGTCACTAGTATCGCCCAATTGTCGAAATTCGACATCTTTTTTCATACACTTTTGAATTTTACCTGTCACCAATACTAAATCCTTTATGCGAATTACTATTGTGACGTCCACCAGCATAATTTATAGCGAATTTACAGGAAAACTTAAAATCGAATTATGAACGTTAGTACCGGATTGATTAATGCTAATTCTACAAAGTCTCCTCCTTAGTAGCTTTTGCAGATAGACTGAAAAAGGAACCTCGATTTTCATTTATAAAAAATATGCATATGTATTTGTATGTATAGATGAGATGTTCATCACTGACTAATATCTCACGCCCTCTTTTCCAAAATCTACCCTATTTCGCCGTAGGTACGGTATTGACAACATATGTTGCTGAGTCAAATTTCAGGACGTCAGCATAAGCGGTTCCAGAGATAAGCGATATGAGAATTTCAGTTTGTATGGGCGGTGCTACGCCCCTTTCCCATTATATACCACTTTTCGCCATAAGTACGTTATTGATATCATAAATAGCTGTGTCGAATTTGAGGACGTTAGCCTAAGTGGTTCCAGAGATAAGCGATATGAGAATTCCAGTTTGTATGGGCGGTGCCACGCCCCCTTTTCCAAAATCTACCATATTTCGCCCTAAGTACGGTATTGACAATGTATGTTGCTGTGCCAAATTTCAGGATGTCGGCATAAGCAGTTCCAGAGATAAGCGATATGAGAATTGCGGTTTGTATTGGCGCTACCATGCCCCCTTTTCCAAAATCTACCTTTTTTCGCCGTAAGTGCGGTATTGACATCATATGTTGCTGTGTCAAATTTCAGGACGTTAGCATAGGTGGTTCCAGAGATAAGCGATATGAGAATTGCGGTTTGTATTGGCGCTACCATGCCCCCTTTTCCAAAATCTACCTTTTTTCGCCGTAAGTGCGGTATTGACATCATATGTTGCTGTGTCAAATTTCAGGACGTTAGCATAGGTGGATCCAGAGATAAGCGATATGAGAATTTCAGTTTTCCAAAATATACCATATTTCACCGTAAGTACGGTATTGAAAACGTATGTTGCTGTGTAAAATTTCAGGATATCAGCATAAACAGTTCCAAAGATAAGCGATATAAGAATTTCAGTTTTTACGGGCGGTGCCACGCCCCCTTTCCAAAATCTATCACGTATTGACAACGTGCCAAATTTCAGGATGTCAGCATAAGCAGTTCCAGAGATAAGCGATATGAGAATTGCAGTTTGTATGGGCGGTGCCACGCCCCCTTTCCAAAATCTATCACGTATTGACAACGTGCCAAATTTCAGGATGTCAGCATAAGCAGTTCCAGAGATAAGCGATATGAGAATTTCAGTTTGCATGGGCGGTGCCACTCCCCCTTCTCCAAAATCTACCACTTTTCGCCTTAAGTAAGTTATTGATATCATAAATAGCTGTTTCAAATTTCAGGACGTTAGCATAAGTGGTTCCAGAGATAAGCGATATGAGTATTTCAGTTTGTATAGGCGGTGCTACGCCCCTTTTTCCAAATCTACCGCATTTCACCGTAAGTACGGTATTGAAAATGTATGTTGCTGTGTAAGATTTCAGGATATCAGCATAAACAGTTCCAGAGATAAGCGATATAAGAATTTCAGTTTGTACGGGCGGTGCCACGCCCCTTTTCCAAAATCTACCATATTTCGCCGAAAGTACGGTATTGACAACATATGTTGCTGTGTCAATATTCGGGACGTTAGCATAAGCGGTTGTAGAGATAAGCGATATGAGAATTGAAGTTTGTATGGGCGGTGCCACGCCCCCTTTCCAAAATCTATCACGTATTGACAACGTGCCAAATTTCAGGATGTCAGCATAAGCAGTTCCAGAGATAAGCGATATGAGAATTTCAGTTTGTATGGGCGGTGCCACGCCCCCTTTCCAAAATCTATCACGTATTGACAACGTGCCAAATTTCAGGATGTCAGCATAAGCAGTTCCAGAGATAAGCGATATGAGAATTTCAGTTTGTATGGGCGGTGCCACGCCCCCTTTCCAAAATCTATCACGTATTGACAACGTGCCAAATTTCAGGATGTCAGCATAAGCAGTTCCAGAGATAAGCGATATGAGAATTTCAGTTTGTATGGGCGGTGCCACGCCCCCTTTCCAAAATCTATCACGTATTGACAACGTGCCAAATTTCAGGATGTCAGCATAAGCAGTTCCAGAGATAAGCGATATGAGAATTTCAGTTTGCATGGGCGGTGCCACTCCCCCTTCTCCAAAATCTACCACTTTTCGCCTTAAGTAAGTTATTGATATCATAAATAGCTGTTTCAAATTTCAGGACGTTAGCATAAGTGGTTCCAGAGATAAGCGATATGAGTATTTCAGTTTGTATAGGCGGTGCTACGCCCCTTTTTCCAAATCTACCGCATTTCACCGTAAGTTTCAGGATATCAGCATAAACAGTTCCAAAGATAAGCGATATAAGAAGTTCAGTTTTTACGGGCGGTGCCACGCCCCTTTTCCAAAATCTACAACATATGTTGCTGTGTCAATTTTCGGGACGTTAGCATAAGCGGTTGTAGAGATAAGCGATATGAGAATTTCAATTTGTATGGGCGGTGGCACGCCCCCTTTCCAAAATGTACCACTCTTCGCCGTAAGTACGGTATTGTAACATATGTTGCTGTGTGAAATTTCAGGACGTTAGCATAAGTGGTTCCAGAGATATGCGATATGAGAATTTCAGTTTGTATGGGCGGTGCCACGCCCCCCTTTCCAAAATCTACCACTTTTCGCCGTAAGTACGGTATTGACAACATATGTTGCTGTGTCAAATTTCAAGGCGTTAGCTTAAGCTGTTCCAGGGTTAGGCGATATGAGAATTTCAATCTGTATGGGAAGTGCCACGCCCACTTTCCCAGTACCTACCATTTTTCACCGTAAGTAGGGTATTTACAATCTATGCATCCTTGCTAAGTTTCAGTTCTCCAGCATAATTGGTTTTAGAGATATAGTGATTTTCACATTGTAGTCTATATGTCAGATGCCACGCCCCCTATGTATCGGGATTAACATTTCTGGATTAGAGGAAGTTATGTCCTTTAAATGGGTGTATCTTTCATTGAAATCGAGCGAACGGTGCCTTCAAAAAAGGGATTGCAAAATTTTCTTGTGGCGTATTTATATATAGATGTATGAATTTATTTGTTCACCCCGAACGACGTCGGTTACTCTGCTAGTATTCAATAAAATCAAAATTCATGAATACTCATGGAAACACCCATATGGCAAACTTTTGTATGTCCTTTTCATTGGTATCACTACACTCGTTTAAAATATTCAAGAAAGTGACAGCCACCCAAATGTTCAATAACAAGCGCCAGTCGTCAATCATCCATAAGATATGCAAAATAGCATCATACCCTATGACGACGCACAGTGGTCGGAAAATCGAAAAAACTTCTGAAAATATGAAACCGTTGTTGGAGGTTTACAATTTTTACTTTAAAAACCGGCGGATCAAATATGGCAGAATAAAAGTTCTAAAAATGTGGTTAAGTCTCAATATACATAAAATATGTAACAACTTTTCCAAGTCGCTGATAACGAAAATTCTATATATATAAAATTATTCCAACAAGACAGAATGTTCTTACTTACACAATTAACTCTCTGCTACTTGCGTGACCGAAATTTCCCTATTATACTGACGTGTGGTCTCTCAGGCACCGATTTTCCAGATCGAAATATATATATTTGATATTTACATATGTATTAATAAACTTTTTTCGAAAAATAGGCGTTTTTAGTAATCAATGTTATTGAAGGTCAGGAAAAATGTCGAACCTTCGGTGTTTGTCGGACCACCACATCAGTCGCAGAGGGTTAAAAACTAGTAAAGAAGTCTAACTTCGCTCCCCTTTGTGTCACAACATCAAGGTGTACGCCAGAAATCGAACAAGAAGCTCGGCCAAACATTAACATATGTGTAAGCGCCAATCTATTAATTATTTATTAAAGAAGTCTAACTACGGACGAAACCGAACCACGACATCCAAGAGTTCTGTTTTGAACCTCCTGCATAAGACGTCAGAGGCCGCCTTTGCATGATAGAGGTACACTCCTATCTCTTAGGGGGTTTGTCATTTTTCGGCTTTGTAGACTTCTTGGCCATCTTTTTCCCCTTATTGGTGGCCATAAGAGCCTTCTCCTCCATCGAGGCCTTTCTTCGATCTTGTCTCCGATTCGCAGTTAACGGAAGCTGGAAGGGATTTTGGGCCAAAGGGGCCTTTGATTTCTCAGGGATAAAAGTTACCGTCTTTTCCGTGCCAGGAGTGTCCTTTGAGCAGCAGGGCCGCTCTATGGACACCTAAACAGGTGCTTCTCTGCTGCCACTGACTGCTCTGTAGGTACCCTTTGCAGTGCCGTGGGTGCGTCTTTGGAACAACAAGGTCCCTCTTCGGTACTAACACTGAGCGCAGTGGAGGATGAATTGGCTTTAGCAGGCAGGTAGACTCAGTCGTCTTCCCTTTTTTATGGATACACACCCTGCCATAGCCATAGTTGACTAGGTATATCAACCTGTCAAGTGTCTCCGGTGAGTGCGGCTCGACCGCTATAGTGAGCTCAGTGGTGGGTCCTTTCTGTACCCTGTTGAGCACCCTCCAGCTACAAACCCGCAGCCCCTCGTTCTGATCATCGACAAGGCCAATGATACCGTCCACTGGAGTGATTTATGGCTCCCGAAAGTACCCAACATGGACACTGGGCTTGGGCACATCAGTGGCATTCCTTGCCACAATTTCCGCGCCCTTCCAGGGTTTCAGGTTTGGGGATACCTTGCGCAGCCACGCCAGCGTTTCAGCGTCTTCGCAGCCAATTAACATCCATCCCGGGCGGAAGGTGCAACCGCTAAACATTGGCTTCATAGAGCCCTTTCGCGGTTGTCTCACCACTTCCAGGTTGGCCGCCTAAATAGCCTGTAGTTGGTCTAAGGACCAAAGTATTTTAGGGCACCCTTTAGGAAGTAACCCTAATCTAACCCCATTTCCAATGTCCGCCTGACCTTTCGGCAACTTGTGACATCCAGACCTGGTTTCCTTTTGGGAAAGTTTTCCACAGGGGAAGATGTAGGGTTCACAGATCGGTTCCTCTTAAGTTTTATGTCAGTCATCAGAGCCAGTTCGGCCTTTCCTTTTCAGTGGCGGATACGGGGGGAATCGCCCCCTTCGCGTCCCTCGCCCCCTTCCCAGAGCTCGAAAAAGCAAAATTTCGGATAAAATATATTACCTTATATTATTTTTTTTGTATTTTCTTCATTCGTAACCATTTTTTAGGCTTGCACAAGATTATTTATAGAATAAGAAATCGTGTAAAACTCTTCGTCAACGTGAAAAGTTAAAACAATGGGTATGTAGATTCTATCAGGCCGATTCTGAACAGGAACTCCCTGGGAGTTTTCTCTTAAATGACGGAGTTGAGCTGTCAAAAAAGTATCAAACAGCTCTTGCGAAGGTTGAATGTTCTCCTTCCAAAATTTCAGAGAAAATGCTACTTCCTGGGAGTTAATTATTGGAGGATCTTTTTCTCGAGAGAAACAAATTCCCGGAGAACAAACTACCTGGGAGTATTCAGAATTGAGCTGTATGATTGTATGTATGTATGCCAAATCGAACTTTCTGATACTACTTTTTGTCTATTTCCGCGGTACACGTACAGTATTGGACATATCTATAGCACCCCCCTTTCAAAGCGATATTGTTTGCCACTTATGTTTAATTATTTGTTTTTAAGAATTTTCAATTAAAATACAGTTCATTTTCCAACAAAACCCATATAAACCAATGTTTTAAACTTTTTAAAAGACCGCAAAAAAGTGCAACAAACTTTCCCTTAAATTTCAAACTTTTTTCTCAGAAGCTCTAGAATTTTTTTGAGTACACAGTTTTATAGCGCATTCAATTTTGTCCAATAATGTGCAAGTTTCAAGTCGCTAAAGATTACCGTTGATTTTTTAGAATTTTTTTTTTGTCTCATTTGCTTCCATATATGGACTAAACACAATTTATTTTTATATGGCAGAAACCCCCAACATCCTCGGCGAAAAAAATTCTAAAAAATCAACTGTAATTTTTAGCCACTTGAAACTTGCACATTATTAGACTAAAATTGAATGGGCTATAAAACTGTGTATTCAAAAAAATTCTACCGCTTCTGAGAAAAAAGTTTGAAATTTGGGTGAAAATTTGTTGCACTTTTTTGCGGTCTTTTAAAAAGTTTTAAGCTTGAGTTTATGTGAGTTTTGTGAGAGAACGAACTGTATTTTAATTGAAAATTCTTAAAAATAAATAAATAAACATGAGTGGCAAACAATATCACTTTGAAATGGGGGTGCTATTGTATTGGCCAATATTGTATGTAGGAAATTTCACTTTCAACTGTTTTTTTTTTACGGACGTTGGGATAGCGCACTATCCATCAAGTATGAAACTCCGATGAAGCCACCTCCCCGGGACTGCTTTCGCATTTCATCACTTTCAACTGTGTAACCAGACATTTGTATGCGCATACAAATATTAATGACTTCCAAAATATAATAAAAATTAAAAAGTTAAATTAAAAAATTAAAAGTTTACTTCTCCAAGCGCCCTAGCTTGGCTTGAATCGTGCTAACGAAACAGTCAATGGCACTGTGAATAATCTTCGAAATTATAGAGAAAATGCTGACACATTTTTCTGATATATTTTCAAAAGTTACCGATATCGCTAAGCAATTGGATTTTGACATTGTCCTTCCTCGGAGAGCGAATAGACAAAATCGTTGGGCTAATTATCGTGCATCTAGCGCTGAAGACTATTATCGAAAGGCAATATTTATACCGCTGTTGGATAATATTTTGCTCGATCTCCGAGAAAGATTGCCCAAAGAGTAATTAAACATTTTTGATTTTAACTTATTACTTCCATCTAAAATTGGGGAATACAATACGCCTGACGAAAAAAATAATGCTGTTGAACGCGTAAAATCACTTGTAAAACGATACGAACTTTTCTTAGAAAAAGACGGTATAACTTTGGAAGGAGAGTATAAAGTGTGGTTGGAACGATGGACAAATAAGGAAAGCGAAAATCCATTCCCAAAATCAGCAGCAGAAGTTTTTGGTAAATGCGATGAATATGATTTTCCATTGATTAACAAACTTCTCCGCATTCTGGTCACACTTCCAGCTAGTAACGCTACTTCCGAAAGAAGTTTTTCAACCCTTCGCTGGTTAAAAACATGGTTGCGTAGTACCATGAATGAAGAAAGACTGATAGGTCTAGCACTTTTACACGAACACTTAGATATTGAAATTGACACTGAAAGGATAATAGAAAGATTTTCAAAAGGAAAGCGCAAAATTGAATTTGCAATTTAAATTATTACAATAAAAATTCTGAATAAGTTGTTAAGTTACTTAATTACATCCTTCATTTTACCATCATTGTAAGCAAGAAATAAGTATTTATATGTATATATTGCACTAATAAACCCAAGGTATAACTTTACATCTTGTGTGTGTGTGTTTTTTTTTTTCAAATAGTACATGCAATTGTTTTATTAGACCTTGCACCAAATTCACAAAATGAAAAGTAATATTATATCAAAAAACACTTTACTTCACACTTCATAAAAAATACCTGAACCTATATTTGCATGAAAAATAAATTAGGGTGAGATGCCTGTAATTTAACGTTATTTGACAAGTTGATCCCATTGATTGGGAAAATATTAGCTCTGATCCAATACTGTTCGTGTAAAGTCCTGTAAAAATGTCAAACAGCACAATTACTCTCTGAAGTGGGAGTAAAAAGTGAGTAACCGCAAAAAGTACGGGAACAAAAAGGCATTTTTCCTGTAAAAACGCCAACCAGTGTCAAATCGGAAATTTCGAAAAAACTGTAACCTTTTCTAAAAAATTTGGATTTACTGTTAAAACCAGGGTACGAAAATAAACTATATTATCCGTTACTATTTCATTTCGTTTATTACTTCAACAGTTCAGTGCAATACGAAAACAAAACGGCTGAGTTCACTTTGGTGATAGTACACTACAGTAGTTTAGTAGCTACAGACGAAACAACAAACGAAATGAATCGTGCAGAGAAAAATATATGTATGTATGTACACATATGCAATAACTAAACACAAAACGAATGGCTGCAATGAATAAATAATAAAAATGTTTTTTAATTGAATTGGATATGAAAATTTACAAAAAAAAATATTTTTCACGTAATTGAAACGTTTGTGATATCACCCTATGGTACAATTGTCACAAACGAAAAGCCATCGTTTCTCGTTGGGGAAAATGACAGTGGATCTTACAATTTGTTTCTGACTATGTACAAAGCTGTACAAAACCACAAATGATATGATGATCGATGAGCAAAAGGGAATTGTTTTGTACAGTTCATTTCGTACTCTGGTTAAAACTGTGTTTCTGGCAACATTGGTTACTGGCAAGTTACTGTATCTTTTTTTATTTTTTTTTTGCATTTCATACCATTGTGCGATGTAGACAATGCTATAATCACCACATGTCATTACACCTGACGTTGCTAAGAAATTTTGCATGGATTGGTCAAGAGTTCGATGTCTGGTATTAGGGCTTTCAACTGATGGAATTAATTTCTGTAATATTCATCGTCTATCGATAGAAAATTTGACTCAGTATTTATGTACGAATGTCCGAAAGCGATATAGCACTGTAAAGCCCTTCATTTGTAGAATATCATCAAAGCGGCACTTATAAAAGACGAAGGAGAATATTAGCCTGATTTTGAAAAAAAGTAACAGGAGCCAAACGCGTAGGTATGTACATGTGTAAGTACATATGTAGGTACGTACATATACATATGTAAATATTTACCTGTCCTTTAACGATGTAGTTTATTCTCTTTCTTTGAATTTTGAGAAATATGCAAATTCTACGCATTCTTGTCTGTTATCTGTAAATAAAAGATTCTGTGTACATACTTGCCATGGTTATGGCATTTATACACATTGTGCCATGAACATACAAGTGCATTTGTATTCATACCCTGTGGACAAACGCACTAGTGCCGACGTGGTTCGGTTCTAGAGAACTTAGAAACATGACCAGTGTGCGTTAATTCTCGTATGTATGCTAGCAACTACGAAGTTTAAATAGCTCGCCGCTACATCCCTTTTTCGATACTTTCGAATTAATCCTAAATTCGATAGATCGAGTTCGCTCTGCATACCCTTTTCTATAGTTCAAAACCAGTCCTAAAATCGGCCGACGAAAAACGTAACATGATTTTTGCTCTTCTCTTGGTAGCGATTCTTCATTATTTTCAAAGAAATTTGTTTTCAATTTGAACGAAAAAATCGGCAAACAAATATCTATTTGAAATAAACAAACCCCCGCTGCATCTTTTCGATAGTTCCGAGCTAGTTCTAAACCTTAGATATATATACATAGATTTCTAATTAAAGGTTTTTTTTTTATTTGGGGACTGACCAAATTCTTTGGAATCAAATTGCGTATCACTGAACAGAAATGCTTAGCAATAAATTACGTAGTTTGATCTATTAGACAATTGTTCTTGCTACTTGCAAAAAAAATATAATTAAAAAAAAAGTGAACTTAGCAACATCTTTTCACTCTAAGTTTGCGTTATGTAGTTTTACAAAGTAAAATATAATGGTGTTTTAAAATTACCACACTTCGCAGCTTTTGAACTAGTGGGATCTAGTTACTATCCGACTGGTTCATTTTCGCCGATAAAGATCTAGTACGGAACTAGAAATTTGGTTCTCTAGTTCGGAGTTTCCCTGCAGGGTATGTATGTACATTTGTATGTATGCTTGTGATTCTATGTACACGTGAGGGATATAAATGATTCATGTTCACATGATGGGCTGCTTTCATTGCTCACTTGGAGCTGAGGACTTTGAAACACTTCTTTTTTCTTGAGCTTGCTGTCCGTTCATATTTCGCTGTCGCAGTGGAATTTCTCTAGACGAATCTCGTTAGCCGGGAAAATGTCACATTTGTTAATATCGCAGTTTTCGTCTTTCTGAAAATTACCGTTATATGGGAAGTAAGCGTGGTTATTGTCCGATTTTGCCCATTTTCCATCCGTCCTACGCCAGAAAGAAGTGCACGTACCAAGTTTCGTTAAGATATCTCAATTTTTACTCGAGTTATCGTGTGCACAGACGGACGGACGGACGGACAGAAAGTCACCGCTTAATCGATTTCTCTTTTCATTCTGATCATTTATGTATACATTTGTCTATATCTATCTCGATTCGTTTTGCCTGTTACAAACAACCGTTATGTGAACAAAGTTATAATACCCTTGTGCACAAGTGCGCTCGGGTATAAAAATAGTTAGGTGCTGGCAGAGAAAAAACGGATAACAAAAACAGATTGCGCAGGTGAGGGAAAATATGTATAGGCTGATCGCAGCACATTTTGGGCCCATATACCTACATATGTATCTACATACATATTATAGATATGTACATACATACATATGTACGTATAATACGCGAAAGCTTTTTGTCATATCATCAGACCTGTAATGTTAGTCCGATTTTACAAAATCAGGTATCCAATTAAAGGGTTTGGCCTATAGATGTGCAATAGCTTCATATTTTTTAAAAAGAGTTGCCACCTGATTAATTAAAAAATTAAATTCAAATTAATTTTAAGTTAAATCAATTATTACAATATGAGTATCGATCGAAATGGCTTTGAAAAGGCTTTATTTCTTAATTACACATATGTAGGAGGGTTGCAACCTGTTTCAAAAAGCACTTTCGACTTAAATAAAGGCAGAATTGAAATGTATATCCCGATATGGATATCAGACGAAAGAGGTTGTGGTCGGAAAATATTTTGAAAAATGTTGCCACATGTTTCAAAATTATAATTTAAATAAAGTATGCATGAGTTAAATGAAATATTAAAATCTTACGTGAATCGAAGGTGGTAAGATATCCTTAGTGTAAACATTTAGATTATTTAAGAGGGTTGCCACCTGGTAAAAACGTAAACTCAAATTATTTAATAAGTTAAAGCAATCATTGAAAATATGGGTATCAAATGACATGGGTTTAAAAAGGCTTTATTTCTGAACTGTATTTAGGAGCGTTGTCACGTATTTAAAAAATCAAATTTAACTCAATCCATCAGGCACATGAAATATTTATGTAGGTATCACAATATCAGACACTAGAGATTTGTTTATTTCTTAACTATATTTAGGAGAGTTTCCAGGTATTTCAGAAGTCTTAGCTAACTTATGCACAAATCCGAAGACGAAGATAATGCGAAGATGAGCATGAGCTCAAATAAGAATACTAATACGTAAAGTAATACAAATTTCTGCAGTATGAAAGGAAATAAAAAAGAATCGAAATAATGATACACATCATGCATGGCATATACATACGGTGACCATATTTATGAGAGCCGAATACGGGACAAAAATAATTTTGCAAATTCTTTCCACCACAGCTTACAGATCTGAAAGCCTCCTTCAATGAACCAAGATGTATTAGCCCTAAAACAGTATCCTTTTAGTAAAATCAAAAATTTGTAGGATAATTTTCTCGAGATTTTTACCCCGAAAAATTTGTTTAAAAAATTCGTTAAATTTTAGTATAATAAAGCGCAATATTAAGTCGCTAAGGCTTGCCATTAGTTTTTGGCAATTTTTGTTTTTGTTGACGGTGTTGCGTATTTTTTCGTACAGAGTAAGTGAAATATTGCAGAATTAATTTTTGTAGTTTTTTGGCACAAAGTTGGTAATTTGATATTATATGATTTTTGTTAGGAAAAGAGCTTTACTTTCATAAATAATAAATTTTAAATAAGCTAAGGGAAATATCCAAAACTTACTAAAATGTCGAGTGCTAATTTTTATTTTAGTCACTGTATGTTATCCTCGATTCGAATCACAGGCATTCAGATTAGAAAATAATAACTGTTTATGGAGAAAATTACGATCACATACCAACATCACTTAAAACTCGTTCATAGACATGCCATTTTAATGAGCTCTTAAGTGGGCGAAATACCAAATACGGGACATTAAAAGAAATACAGAACATTTAGCGTCCCGTATAAAATAAATAAATTAACAGGACAATGGGTAAAAAAAGAGGACTGTCCCGTATAATACAGGACGGATGGTCACCGTACATATACATATCTATTTCTAAGCTGATGGTACATATGATTGAAGTTCATGTGGATCTGCTTCTCTATTGCTAAGTATTAATATTTTGCAATTCATATTGATTTTTTAAATTCAATTCAAAACAATCAAAACGAATATTTCATATACCGTTTTTAACATGAATGTGATCTTAATAATATCACGTATTTTACTTGTAAGTTTAGCGGCTGTGACTCCGGCACAGCCTGCATGTCAAAAAGAAGGTGCTGAACTGATCCTTTTTTATTTATTATTATTACATTCCTTTTATTAGCTCGGGATGTAACTATGTAATATTGATGCGCCTAAAAGATGCAGCGACTTCTATTCTCAACTTACATACCTGATGACAGTACGAATGGCAATTATAATAGGGAGGTTTTAGTTTTTTAAACTATAATTTTATTTATTTTCTTGAGATTGTAGGATCTTCTATACATACATATATATATAGATATATATATATATATACCATAATAAAACTGTAGATTGTTTGAACTCACTAGTCTCCGGAACTACTGAATGGATTTTCATGGGGCTTTAACTGGTATATAGAGAGTGACCTCGGACGTTACCAAAGGTATAAAAAAATTAGATCTGGCAAGGGGGCGTGGCACCTCCCATACGCGTGACATTTTTAATCAGCTATAACTTCTAAACCGTAAGTCACATGACTTTGAAATTTGCTGAGTTGACATACATACATATCCATGGTAGACGCTTATTTATAAAAAGGGCGTGGCTTATCCTATAGGTGTGAAATTTTTAATTACCCATAACTTCGGAATCATACGTCACATGAATTTGGAATTCCGCTCTGCAAAAAATGGTGGCGACAGATGGCGCCGGAGTCGAGATATTTAGAGAACCCGTTGTTATCGTATGACCTGGACCTGGTACTTACTTTATGATAAGAAGTGCTTCTGCAGAAAAATGGACCCAAAACGTAGATGGCGCCGAAATAACGATATTTAGATGCCCCCATGGGCGTAGCAAGGTAGGAAGCCGCAAAATGGTAGCTCTGAGTATTGCGCAATATTTAAGTATAATGTTATGGGGCGCACTCTACAATAATTTGAGTTAAGAATTTTTTTTTACACCTAAGTTGAGTAAAATGAAAAAAATCAATTTGAAATATGGTATATGGAAATATGGTTTATAAACAATAATTAATTACTAATAAACAATTACTGATGTTTAGTTCACTAGATCGATTCAGTAGATCAATATTTGCAATTTAAAAAAAAAATCGTTAAAATCCTTGCTTTTTTGCGGCAGTTATAAGCGATTTAATCACAAGTTGCTATTAAGAGAGGAAAAAAGAAGCGTTCGTACTCAAAAAGAAAAAAATTCATTATTCGAAAAATTCGCATTTCTGAGCAAAAAGAAAAAATACGTGTCTTCTTAAATTGTTCAAGGAACAATCCCTGTGAGTTTTATCGCAAACTTAAATTTGAGATGGAATGAGCCCTATATATATACTGTATAAAAAATTATACTCCCAACGCGAACAAAATAATTAGTAAATTGATTTAAAAAGTGGATATGTGGATCAACCGGTTCTGTATCAAGTTATTCTCTCTAACTTCAAAGCACTTTCATTTAAAAAGGGTAAAAACCTAACTGCAGTCGACATTGAGCAACAATTTATTGAACGGAAACTATAAATAAATTTATAGTTCAATTGTTTATTACTTTGTCTTTAGGTTTGTGTATTTTCTAAGCGTACAACGAAAGTTTTGTATCACAGAACCAATCTGGGATTATTGATAAAACTATAGACCGGTTGGGTGAACAGCCAAGACGTTTACCTCTTAAGTGTGACAAAACAAAATCAAGTAATATATTTAGGATAAATGAATATACCAGCATAAAAAATCTGCATACTCAAAATGTGCAATACGTCCTCATATTTATACATACCTATGTATATAATTTAAGAGAAGATATTTCGCTGCAAAGCAATGATTACAAATTGTTAGTTTACCTTACAAAATTGCGGAGGAATATTACAGAGTATACGGAAAAATGTTTATTTTTTTAAATTTTTTATTTTGAGTGACGTCTGGTCCGGCTATTTTGTTTACTATACAGTAGGGTGGTCCAAAAAAATAAAGTCGGAGTTTTAATGCCGGCACACCCTAGGATTGATCTATATCGAAAAAAATATACCCCTATTTTTTATTTTGAAATCAAAAAATATTTAGGAGTGCTCAAAGCACTCAAAGTTTTCCATGTATTTTATATGGAGAAAAAAACATCTTTTCGTAGAAATAGTGTAGAATTCTTGAAAATCAATATTTTTCGATCGGAAAACTTTACTTATCTTCAGGAGATTCCCAGTAATAATACTCAATTGTTTCTTTAACAATTTTTTCATGGTAACTATATTTGATTGGCCCTCCAAAGCCCTTAGAAATTGCAATGGGGGGCCAATAAAAAATCTTTAATCATAAAAAATGGTTTAATAAACAGTTGGATATTAATACTGGAAGTCTCCTGAAGAGAACCACAGTTTTCCGGTCGAAAAATATTAATTTTCAAGAGTTTTATACCATTTCTACAAAAAATTGTTTTTTATCCATATAAAATACATAGAAAACTTTGAGCGCTTTGAGCACTCCCTAAATATTTTTTGATTTCAAAATAAAAAAATATGGGTATATTTTTTGGGTATATAACAGTCCTAGGGGGTGGCGGCATTAAAAATCCGACCTTATTTTTTTACATACATTTTTGGACCACTTTACTATACAGGTATGTAGAGCTATGAATTCAAAAAATACATCAGGGTTTAGTTGAGATATTCGTTTTGGGCCACTATGTTTTGTACATTTCCCAGTACTGCAAAGCTTTTGACTGTCATTCACGTGGGAGTGGCCAGAAGTGGTTCGTGTGCTTGCGGTTCAAATCGCAGCTAGCTACGTCCGGAAATTTATATCCATGAATCCTCTGGGTAGCGACCGAATGCTAGTTTGGGACCGAGGTAAAGTGGGAGGGCGTAACACCCCGCGTGCACCCAATGAAAAAAAAAACATGCCTCGGATGATACCCCCTTCTATTGATGACGATCACTGCAAATATAGGAAGGACTATGATTTTAGGGTATGCACTTGGAATATCCGAACCCTTAATCGGGATGGAGCCTCTGCCCGGCTGGTTGATATCCTAGGGAATATAAAGGCTGGCATCACCGCTATCCACGAAATGTGATGGACGGGGCGAGGAAGGTAAGCGTGGAGCCTTGCGACGTCTACTACAGTTGCCACGTAAAGGGGTGTTTCGGTGTTGGATTTGTGGTGGGAGAGAAACCGGCGTTCACTCTAGTGGACGAGAGTCTAGCCACAATCCGCATCAAAGCGAGATTCTTCAACATCTCATTCATATGTGCCAATGCCCCGATGGAAGAGAAGGACGAGGCATCCAAGGCTCTCTTAGCTTAGAGCGTACATGCCAAGGTGGGCAACGAAGGGATCTTTGGCGCCAGTGTCGGAACAATCAACCTCCACATAGAAACGGCGGGCTTAGGGTGATCGACTTCACCAGGGTCCGAAACTTGGCAGTATGTATTACTGGGTTCTAGCATAAAAAAATATAACAAGCTACATGGATGTCTCCACACCGAAAAACGGGAAACGAAATCGAGCATGTTGTGATAGACGGAAGGCATACTTCCACGTTTTAGATGTACATACGTACACTCCGAGGGTCAAACATCGACTCGCACTACTATATTGATGCATCCAATATACGACCGATCCTCGGAGCAGCAAAAAAGGGCCCCCAACAATGCAAGGAAAGTTCAACGTCGAAAAGCTGCAATCAACACAGACGGCCAATGGTTTTAGCTTTCGCTCGACCTTCACACCTGCTGTGAGAGAGCACTCTTCAACAAATGGACTTGCGCGAGCTGTAGAACCACATTTCCCGCTCATTACTGGTACGATGAGGAGTGTGAGAAAATGCTTGAAATGCTGGACGACAGAAAAAAACACACGTAATTTTTAACAGCGAGTTGAGCGACTTACGGAAGGTTTCAAGACTCTTGTGGGAGCAACCATGGCGACCTAGTGACCGATGTCCAGAACGTACTCAGATTATGTAGGGAACACTTTTCGACCCTTTTGAATGGCAGAATCACTGAAAGAGGTGGAAAAGACGAACCCGAGGTCCAACTCGATGACGAAGGAGTCGATATCCCAGCGCCTGACTATGACAAAAAGTGCCAAAGCTCCTTGAGCTGACGGCCTGTCAGCTGAGCTATCTAATAACGATGGCAACGAGGTAATAAGGTGCATGCCCGACGACTGGAATTCAAGTGCGCTCTGCCCGATCCACAAGAAAGGCGACCCCGCCATGCGTGCCAACTACCGCGGGATCAACTTTCTAAGCATAGGTTGCAAGGTCTTATCGAATGTATTGTCTACCATAGACCAGGTATTCACAGCACGCCAAATCTTGGAAAAGACCCGCGAGAAAAGGATCGGCACTCACCACCTATTTCTCGACTTTAAATCCGCTTTCGACAGCACTAAAAGGAGTTTCCTATATGCCGCTATGTCTGAATTTGGTATCCCTTAAAACTCATGCGGCTGTGAAAAATGACGTTGAGCAATACCACCAGCTCTGCTCTGTTGCCGTTCGCCACCAGACGGGGTTTCAGACAGGTCGACTCTCTTTCATGTGACTTCTTTAATCTGATGTTGGAGAAGATAATAAGATCTGCAGAACTGAACCGTTTAGGAACAATTTACTACAAGAGCGTACAATTGCTGGCTTATGCCAATGACACTGACATCATCGGTAAGAAAAACTGCGAAGTCTGCCCTGGCTTTTCGAAGTTGGACAAGGAAGCAAAGCGAATGGGTCTGGTGGTAAACGACGACAAGACGAAGTATATCCTATCATCAAACAAACAGTCAGGACATTCGCACCTTGGCACCCACGTCAATTTTGACAGTTATAATCTCGAGAAAGTAGAGAATTTCGTTTACTTGGGAACCATCATTAACACCGATAAAGTCACTCATTATGCCCGTGCTGATAGATGGCGAATTAAAATACAGCGGTTCAACTGCTCAGCTCTGAAAGTATTCTAGCTTCACTTGGCATTTCCAATTGGCGTCAGTTGGCCAAAATCGCTTTGGCGGTTACAGCGCCAAATAAGAAGAAGAAGAAGAGAATAGATCTATATCTATTATCAGACACACAGTGTTATAATCCCGACGAAATCCTTGACGGTGGTACCGGGAGGGGAACGGTACAAGACGGTAGGAAGTTTAGTTTGGGTTAAACTCTCACACGGACGGGGTTAGGCTTTCGATGCTTCCTCCTCGTAAAATAAACATGCTCAATAAAATGTTAACAATTTAAGTCGACGAATAGTTGTATATCAACTTTTGTGAACTTCTGTTTATTTGTTTTTTGTACAACATATTTACCTCTATTGGTTACAATAATTTTAAGCTATAATAAACCATTTTTTAGTAAGTAAGTTATTGGTTTTACTTTTTTTTTTGCATCGAAGGAGATTAGTACTTAACCCAAATATTATCTCACCGCTATTATTCTTGGCTTATGAGCAAGCAAGGTCCTGCTGTTCAGTCGTTCCAACCTAAACTAATATTGTTTTGGATTACAAACCGTTTTTGCATAGCAACATTATTTTTGTATTGGTTAACGCAAAAGTTCATATATGGCGTCGCGAAGCAAGCCAGGCATTTGCTAGTTATTTCATAAATATATAATGCATTATTTCGCGCTGTGACGATGGCGTTAAACATTTTTGTCTTTGGTTCTCTTTCCTTTCTCAATAATAACGACCAATTTCGAAATTATAAGATTTCTTCTTTTTTCTGTTATATCTGGAACACCGATGTGTAAGTAGGTTTGGTGATTAACTTAAGTTTATGCCTGAATTGTCTTCTGCACACAAGGTTAGTTAATAGAGAATGGTCGGTTTCCCACCTCAACCTAAGCAATTTGGCATGCATTTTCATTGTGATCTTTTACCAACAGACGTTATAAAAACTAGGGTTTAATATCCCTCTGCACATGTGCTGTCGATTGTAAAAACTCCCAGTGTATGTATTATAATAGTAATTATAATTATTTGTTTATATACATAAGTATATTATGTGCTTTTATTAGAGTCAAACAAAAAACCTGTAACCGATACGATCTGATACCCTACACTACTCAATCATATTATTTTTAAGTGTAACCCTATATTATGAATTCGTCCGCTTGCATTTTGTTATCCCATATTACTAAACGATGTTTGTTGTATGAAATCCGATAGTTAGATTCATAATAGGGGGGTTAACCAGATTAACATTTGGCAACACTGCTTGCGAGGCGAAGAAATTTGGCAAAGCGAACGGTTTGGGGAACACACCTAAAATTTACATTAAGGATCTGTGCCAATTGATAGAAAAGAGGAAATTTTGATGGATCAAAGTAAAAGTTTGGCATTTCTCGAGGTTAATACGAATACCTACACCTGGAATGAATACAGCTTATAAACATGTATACACATAAAATTGCTTGGCGGTAATAAAGAGTGAACATGAAAATTAAATTATTTGTTTTTCTTACTTTTTTGGCCTTTATAACAGTTATATTCAACAATTTATATTGAGCTCGAGGCCGTTTTAAATGAAAATTTTTATTGTGGAAAAGCAACAATAATTTGAAAAAATGGTAGAAGTGATAGCTATTTCGGAAATCACCACATTTCCTCATCAGACTTCTTTCAGTAGGATTCGAACCGACGATCCCACTGGCTCGAGCTCAATATAAATTGTTGAATACATGAAAATTAAAGCTAAAAAAGCACAAAAAAGTACGTTATTTGCAAGTTACAAAATAAACATAAATTTTAACAATTCCAACAACACACAAAAATAGAGCTTCCGCACAAGCGTGTGTTTTATTTTCCAACTGTCAAAATTTTACTTTGTATTTGGCACAGCAAAATTCAATTTATTTGTACACCATAGCAAATTTTTTCACCCCGGCTCATCACGGAGAAAAAAGTTGCCGATTGGCACAGACCTAAGAGTGCAAAGAACTTTTACAATACGTTTCGCGATTTTTTGCTTTCTGGGTATATATAGTATATACATATGGGCTGATTTACCAAATACATATTGAGTTTTTAACTAACTTACCATTTTTCCACATAAATAAATAAAAAATAGACATATTTTTTCTAATAAAAGTGATTAAAATTTTATTACAATTCAGTTAGCTACTATAAAATATATTCGATTATTTACTTTTAATATTTGCCTTTTTTGTTCAAAGACATTATAAAATTTTCTCTTTAAAAGTTTAATACAGGATTTTAAATCCAGCTGAGAGATATACATACATTTATTTATTTTATGTTTGCCTATACTTATTTGTTGTATGTGTGTATGTATATGCTTGTATTTATGTATAGAATGTATAGTCTCAATAAAATTAATTTAGCTACACACGTACTGACCTCAATCTTGCGTACGTGCATGTTTGCTTCAGGGCGGTATTGATCTTACTTTATTAGTTGTGCATTGAATTTACACCTGTATGTTCGAATTTACCTTGCTACATACATATTCATGTTTCTGAACATATCTAATGTATTCTTAAACAAAATTGATATCGTAGTGTAAAAAAATTCATTTTAATCTTTTTGTACAAATATGCACACATATATAGACACAACAGTTAAGCAATACAAATTTATACGTATTATATGTACATACAAACATAAATATACTAAATTATTTGTGCAAATACATGTAAATGTTATCAGAGATACAATCAGTTGCTCTCTTAAAATTGCATTTCCAAACGCTAGGAAATCAAATTATGAACGGAATGGTGCAAAGGGATTAATTTACTTATAATCAAATTCAAGGTATGTATTTTAATTGAGGAGTTTCTCATATTTTTGTGGAATTTTTCTTCTATGCTAAAAAATTTTTACGAATTTTGGACGATCGTTTTTCACATTTTATGTCGTTAAAATTTTGTTCATCGATTTATCTTACTAACGATGTTTCGTTAATCTATGTACGTTTTATTCATATGCACGGAGAACAGAGATAAATACATACATATATATAGGTTATAGATATAGAAGACTTTCGGACGCCAGTACAGTGGATTTTATTTGCGCAGCATTATTTTTGCTCCTAAAATTGTCAAGACAAACCAAAAAAGCGATTGAAAAAATAAATTTGTAAAACGGCAAAAATAAATGCAAAATTACTTTTTTAGGGCAAAATATAAAGCAAAGAAAAATTTTATTTAACTCAATTAAATGAAATCCTTTGCTTTAAAAAATAAACCAACTTAAAGAATCATGACGATTTTGAGAATTATATGTATTTTTACATGTAATGTCGGTTGGGTATCGTTACCTAAATGCATAATGACACAAAAACAATTACTTGATGACCTCTATATTAGTTACAAATGATAAATGCAAGTGGTTGTTTGTTAATAAAAACATTATTATCTGTTTTATGGAAAAGTAAAAGTAAATAAAACTGCATAAATTATCGGCGACTACATTCAGGGCAAATGTATGTAGTACATATATATGAACATGCATTTCAATATGAATATCGATATGTTTGTGTAACGCATTGTTGAACAAGAACATTTTCAAAGTTTTTCTTGCTACAAAAATTTAGACTATTATTAATAATAGTGAATCCAAAAAAAAATATATCCACTTTACGGAGATCGCTTCATCAATCATTAGATATTCAGACCTCATTGCACTTTTTGAGTTTTGTATTTGTACTTACCACCCCATTAGGTCACTTACATAATTGGCGTACACATCGATATAATTTATACTTATTCTGCCTTCGGAATTATTAAATATCGGTTCTTTTGTTGGGCAAACTTTCATTTAAATACCCCCGATTTGAGGGATAAAATTGGTACCATTGGAATGCTGGAGGCCTCCTTTTTAGAAATACTCACTTTTATATGCCGGATCCGTTTTTACGATACGATACTTAGTATTAACGCTTTTTCCGAAAGAGCTGTATGTTTTACCTTTTTAGGAAATTTTCATAATTTATACCATCCGGTTACACTAGCATTAGTGTGTTCGCGCGGAACTTCTTTCGGACACGCTCCAAAAAAATAACCCTCATAACTTTGGCTACGCTGGCCCAGGGTCTCCCCAAAAACACCAGTAAAAACATTTTCTTTTAGGAGGCATGAAACCAGTCCCTCATAATTGTTAAACTCCCGGCGAATAAAACGAAGAAAATAAAAAGCAAATGTATTTTTTTTACATTGAAATTCGCCTCTAACATTTATGTTTTGTGTTTGCTTTTAAAATCTGGTAACACATTCTTTTTACTTCAATGTGCGTGCCACCATTTAGGATAATAGTTAAATTAAAAGAATATTGGATAAATAAAATATAAGTGATTCTCTATGGAAAACAAAACAAAAACAATTAAAGTGATTTCACGAATAAATTGTGTTCTTTACTAAGCAAGTAAAAAACATTAAGACTAAATATCTTTAAAACTAGAACGCTTCCGCACCTAAAAGTAGGTATGTATATTTGAAAATTGGAGTACTCCAGCTTTCCAATGGTACCACTTTTAATCCCCGAAACGGATGGCTCTATTTCTAAGTCTGTCTCTTTTTATCATTTTGTTTCCATGCCATTACCTTAATACATACATACATATTTGTATGCACATACATACACGAACTATGTATACTTTTATATATGTAAGTGAGCACGATTTGTGCTTTGTGCAAGGCTGCTGCGTTTTCGTCTACGTGTCGAGAGCAATGTTTTCGTTCATTTTACGTCTATTTACTTGTTGCCTGTTTTCCTTTACGCTTTTGTTTACTTGGTTGTTTGCTCTGTTTACTACTGCCAGCAGTTTCTACTGAGCTGGACATTGTAGTTGTTACCGTAGTTTCAAATGGCAATTGGCCACCTCTGTCATGGCCAACTGCCCCCGCATCCGTAGTCCCTTGAGTTTTACTCGCTTCTGATTTCAATACCACTGCTCGCGGAATGCCACTTTTTATCACATTCGAAATTGTAGTCGTTGTGGTGGTGACAGTCCCGTCGGGATCGGTGGTAGTGGTCGTTATAACACTCTCGCCTGTTTGTTGATCGAATATTTGCTTAAGATCGCCGCCGGCATGAAGAAGTTTATTAAAAAGTGCCTCGCCAGACTCTTCTTGGGACTGCTCAGAACACTTCGGTTTGCTATCGGCCTTGTGTATGGTTTCAACAACAATAGTTTTCTTGCCGCCATCTTCATCTATGACAGTCTTCGTCTCTACAGTGCGTGAAATACCCTGTTTGGGACTTTCGGTGGATGCACCACATCCCTCTTCGTTTTCCAGGCATACTGCTCCTGCCATTGCGTCGTCATCGGCCAGAAGATTCTCAACAGATTTGCGCAGTTGTTTTGTGATCTCTTCAAGCTTGCGTTGTTCTGCTTGCAGTTTTTCGACCGTATGCTCGATGTCCTTGTCTACATATTTTAGTTCGGCAGTGGCCTCGGTAGTAGATTTATCTAACACATTCTCTGCCTCCTTAATGGTAGTATAAGTTTGAGATTTTTGCAATTTCAGCGGGGCTTCCGTGTTGCGATTTTCAATAACTTGACACCCGTCGACCAGTGTTACATTTACAGCCTCTTCATCATCTTCTGCTTCAGCATCGTCATCCGAATCACTCGAATCTAAGGAATCTTCTTCCTCCTCCTCGTCATCATCATCCTCATCCGCATCGCTTTCATCGTCGTCTAAGCCTCCAGCCAATTTTTCAATTGTGTTCCTATTACTGTCTTTTATTAGTTCCTCCAGTAGGCGCTCATTTCCATTATTATCACCCACGCCTCTTGGTGCCAAACGCGTACCGCCTCTGATCACTGTACCACGCGCTACCGCATAATCGACCTCGTCGTCTTCATCCTTATCAGAATCGCCGTAGGCCATCTCTTGCTGCTCATCATCATCTTCTTCAAGACTTTTCTGTAAATTCAATTTAACACGTTCATTCTCTAATAGCTCCACCAACACGTTTTTCATTTTCGCATTCAGTGAAAGTTCCTGTGGCGGCTGGTGTAGCAACTGTAAATTTTTTTGTTTTTCCTGTGTAGGTAAAACAAACGTATCACTACGGAGCACTCCCGCTGAAGCAGCAGCCAATTGTTCAGTCTCAGAGTCATTATCGTGTTCATCTTCAATGCAAGCCGCTTGCTGAATCTCAACTCCCTTTGGCCGCAGTCTTGCCTGCGTTTCGTTGTCGAAAATTGGATATTCGTATTCGATTGTCTTACCCACCACAATGCTTTGTACCTGTCCTTCTCCGGTTATCAGCGGATTTACCACCTCCACAATAGTGTGTGTTGTGGTTTCACTCTTTGTTGGAGATGAAGAATGTGTCGATGTGAGAGTTCTATCTGCCGGGATCATCGGGGCTGTTACAACAACTTCCTTAGCCAATGTCTGATGTATTTTTATTGGCATAGGCTGTATTCGCAACTTCGATGCAGACGCCATGCTATCAATGGATGCGGTACTGAACTTGCCAGAGCCGTCGAAATCATCAAAAGTTGCGAATTCGTCATCGGTGCGTAGAAATAGTTTTTCATTATTTGCATGAACGGTCACTATGGAGGCGGCATCTTCCTCTTCGTCGTAATCGTCATCATCACCATTATCATCATTTGCTTTATCTACCTTGTCACCGTCTTTATCGTCGTCATACTCGTCGACCGTGTCCAGCAACATTGTTTCCCTTAACAGCTCTGGTGGCTCTTCATCCTCTAACGTCTCATCGGCAACTACAACAATTGCTTGTGTTGCTGCTGCCGCCACTGTTTTTGCGTCTTTGGCACTTGCTCCGTAAGTTGATGATGTAAGCGGACTGCTGCTTTTAACATTTCTGCTATCGCTTCCATCGTCATCGTCACTTTCTGGATCTTGCAACTCTAATGAGATTATCTTCTCCTGGCAAGTTTCCACCTGAATTGATTGGTAAGTAGATGGAAATAATCGAATTCTCTTTAAATATTTTTTAAATTGCTTTTATTTTCTCATTTTAGCCCGATAAAATTTGTTGTGTAGTTAAAGTAGTTAGTTCACAAAGATAAGATTTTTAAGATAGTAAGGTGGGAAAGGGGTGTGTATAATCGATAGTAATGATATTAGCAAAGTGAAAGCAAAGCGTTAGATATACTTAAACAGAGGCCAAACGCTATTTACCGAACAAATCACTACTTTTTAAGCATATTTACAAATGTGCGTATTATATATCGTCACCTGAAATGCAAAAAGACGTAACAAACATCATCGTTGAAATGCAAAAAGTCATAACTAATAAAAAATTCAAAATTGACTTTTTGATTTATATGATGGATTTCATCGAACCACAACTCCCCACATCATTTTATGAAACAAAAATTTAATATTAGTTACGACTTTTTACATTTCATTAACGACGTTGTTACGCCTTTTTGCATTTCAGGTGACGATATGTATGTGTGTGTATGTATTTATGCACTAGTGTATAGAGTCAGACCGATTCCCAATTTTTGGCCGATGCCGATGCCGATTAATCGGCCTTAGGACAAAGACGCGGCCGATGTCGATGCCAATTCCTTAAAAAAAATTACATACCTGAAAATAATTCACTCAAGAAAAATTTGTTTGATAAACTTTTATAATAAAAAATAAAACATAAAAAAATTACATTACAAAACAAATAATCTTCATGAATCTATTCATTTATTTATGTAGCTTCTGCAGACTATACAGGTGTTGTATTGAATACAATTTGTTAATAAACAGTAACCGTAAATTTTTAATGAAAAAGGCATTTTCGTAACGTAAACGATTTAACAATCCAGTAAAAAGAACCCGAAGAATTTAGGAATTTAGGTATTAATTCAAGGATAATCGTAACAATAACTCTACTAGTGTGTTTATATTGTTTAAGTAAAAACTCGATAACGGAGAATGGGTGCACTAGCTGCAAGCTACTTTAATTGACGGGCACAGTTGCATTTAAAATTGGGAACTTATAGTAAGTAATATTGCAAATCATAAATAATGGGAGCATGCAACTGTGGCAGCTTTATTTTCATAAATACAAACCAAAACGAGTTTTAAAATAACATCGGAATGGAATAATAACTCTTTGGAAACGAAAAACGGTTAACATCAGTTGAACACACTCTCGCAACGAAACGATACTATTGTATGTGTATAATAGGGATGTTACGAATATTTGTAATCACATTCGATTAAGCGAATGATCCACCACATTTTGAACATTCGCATCGACATTCGCAAGTTCTGCTAAAAGTCTTTTAAGCAAACAAGAAGGAATTTTATATTCCTCGAGCGAAAATGAGACATTAAGGCTCAATTGAAGGCATGTCTTGAAGAAAACCGAGCCTGTTCTTTTGCAAAAAACTCAAGCTACTAACTATGAAAATCGACGAATAACTAAAGAAGCTGTGAATGGTCAAATGAAAATGTGCAATCATTTTTTGTACGAAATACTTTTTTGTCCACGAAATAATGTTACGCCATTTCGTACTTGGCCGTACTCGTACTACATGGTGGATGAGTTTGAAGACCGAATTAAGTAGGGTGGGGCTAAAATTTATTTACGGCGTATTATTATTCGTTAATCCTTACATATGATACATACAATTTGAAAGTCATGATTTTTGTTTTGACCGTTATAAAATTTTGCTTACAAATGTTTACAAAGTTTCCTAACAAAAACTAAAAACATTTGCCAAGGTTTAATTGTAATCTTACGTGAAAAAAACGTCAATAACTTTATAAGTTCAGGAGGTTTGACATGGGGGGACAAAACTACATCAAGTGCCATTAAAACATATTAAATTTCCTACTGACTTATAGGCAATTTTGACCACTTTGTGAAAAATTTCATGAAAATGTTAAACTTTAGGGCCTTTCAGCCACGTCTTTCTGTTGTCCGATTTTAAAAATTTTTGGCACGGCAAACCAAAGGAACATTTGTTCCTTGTTGCTTTGTAGTTTAACAGAATATATTTCCATGCAACTAAGGCGGAGTCTAATGTACATATATTAAATAATTTTTAACTTGCTTCCGTTCTATTTATTGTGCTAATGTATTTATACCCACAGATAAATAAGTATGTATGTATACACATGTAAATAAGTATATGTTTAGTATATCCACAGGGTAACTACATTAGGGTGTTCAAGAAATTTTTAAGAGAAATTTAATATGAATACCCTCTAACTATTTTTGGGTATGCAGTTACATGATCTATGAAATTCTAGTAAAACAAGTGCAAGTTTTAAGTTGCTGAACACTGAAATTGCTTTTTAATATTTTATTTTTTGCAGACGGCCGTAGGATCTCTTTGACATGAGGTTTAACATTTAGCTTAGAATTTTTTATGCAAGTATAGTATCTAATGTAAAGTAATGGTTTTCTACCAAAAAATGTTACTTCCTCATTACCCGCTTCGCTCAAACAGGAAAAAGGAGGCAACGGGAAGGCACAAGAAACACCTAGAGTTCATTTATGGTGGGAAACCTAATTTGCTTATTTTGGAGGATGAGGCAAAGCTAGTGTACCTACAATTGACATTTTTACATAAGTACACCCCGCTTCGCTTGAATAGGCGCTTTATTTTTCTTCACGAACCGGGCTTATAATAATTCATTGTAATGAAGAAGAGCAAGAATGGATCAAGCAGGAACACTTTTACCTCTAGAAAATACGAAAATTGTGGTGTCGAGGATCCATGGCTTTGAAGGCCATCTATTTGGAGTGAAATTAAAATAAATGGGGATAACTTTGGCTGTCAAAGTCGGCGAACAGCATCGAGAGAAAAAATATTAACAGGAATATTCTGACTGTTACCGAACATATCGAACCCTATTTGCGATTTTAAAAGGTAAATTTTACACGAGAGGTTTTTTTTAATTCTCCCTTAAACAGTGTAAAAATTTGATTGGATTTAAATGGACAACAACATTATTGGATGCTAGCTTTCCAATGGACTATTTATTTTTTGCATGGCTTATTTTCTAAAGGTAAGATGGTGCTTAAAATAATTTTCCTCAACATGCTGAGAGGAAAGTTATGAAAGAATTGGCGCTTGCGATAGTTCTTAGTTTATATAATCTGGAAATTTATAAACGAAGGAGTGCGGGTACTTTAAGGATTGTTGGAAGAAACTGAATTTTAAGTAAATTAAATATAAACAGTGTCAATCAGCAGAATAAGCTCAACATATTTTCAACTTTAACTGTTCGGTGAATTTACTAGATTGTTTTTAGTTACTTTTCTTCGTGGATGCAGTGTTAACGCTCATTCAATTCTCTAAAACAAACTAAAACGACAACATTTGCGCTATTTTTTGGTATTTTTTGACGTTTTTTTTTAAGAATGAGAAAAAGTATAATTTAATCCTTAACCAGAATAGGTTCAGTGCCAAAATCTTCAGACTAGGGAGATTTTTGGCAAGCTTTGAAATCGGTTATTATATATCTCGACTAGTCGTGTGTTTTAAACGCAGTTATTGGAGAAAAAATTGCTAAACGAAAACTTTTAGGCTAGAGATTAAAATTAAATACTGCAAGTTTATAAAAAGAAGGATGAAATGTAAAAGTTATGGTAGAATCAAAATCACATAAGCAATTTGAAAGGTGTAAAACGGCAAAATTAACACCCTTATTCCAGAACCCGAATTTTCGTAGTTCGTAATTCGTAGGTACGTTACGAAAGACGAAATATCGACATGCTGCAACCCTTGCCGAAAAATGTGCAGCATTGCCAGCTATCAGTTGTTTTTCGAAGTCAGCTGTATAAAGGAAAACAAAGCTTCTTCCAAGCCATTGAAAACATGCACTTTGTTGGGTCCTCCACCTGTTGCGCTTGCTTCTGCCTTCGGCCGCGCTTAGGGATTATATCCCTTACTAAGTAGAATTCTCCTTTATGTTTTGCCCGAGAAGACGGGCATCCGCATGTCAAAGGCATACAAGATTTATTGTGCATATAACTCCGGCTACGCCATCCACTTTGTCTTTGCGCAGAACCTACATCGAAATTTACAAAAAAATAGCTCGGAAATTTGGAACCTTTGTTTTAAATTACAGTCCCGTGTAGTCAAGAGTATGTTAAATTTTTTAGATTCGAGTGATGCGTTTGGTTACAACAACCCAAAATCATTGTACAAATAACTGTACCGTACCCAAGTTTCTCGATAAGAGGCAACAAACATTCTTTTTGTTCGTTCATATAAAGCAGTGGATTAAAATATACGTATATGCGAAAATCAAATGTATCTGTTTAAAAGAACACCACTAATATTTCCTGCAAAAACACATTCGTTTTCATCTCGCTTCCGACACAGAATCGTTTTCGTAAAAAATTACGCAAAAAAGCAGTCAATTTCTTGCTCGTTCGTTTTTAGGCATGCCATTCCATTGCAGCATATCATTTCCACGATTCGTAGCAAAATCCGAATTCGAAAGTGTTGCAGAATAGTGGTGTAGTTCCATATGGCCGTATAAGCTGGTGTTAAGATGGCAATTCGAATTCAGTTGCAATTTTTTGTATACGAGGCAGTATTCCCACTGTGGTGCTATTGGAGCTAGATTTAGCTCCTTATTTTTCAATGTAGCTCCGAAAGTTGGGCTTTAGCTCGTAGATCTTTTTTTTAGCTCTTTTCAAAATTTCTAGCACTTCTTTAGCTCGAGAAAGTTTTAGTTGTATTTGGTAATATATTAAAATTACAAATCTGTAAGTGCATTGTACAAGTGTTGACTAAAATTTATTTGGCTTTGGCGATCTCAGGTTACTTCGTACCTTCATATTATTCTATTTCGATTAATACTTAGAAAACTTTCATTCCTAATGCAAATGGCGCGTAAAAAAGTGTGTCGTGGAAACTGGGTAATTCAAGAATTACTTGGCGAATTACTTAGAGAGCGAATTACGAATCGTGGAAATATCGTATAGAGGACATCTTTTCAACATTTGTCGTATATTCTGAACCTTTTTCTTAAATATGCCAGCAAAATAACGCATTTATTAGTACCAGAGCTGTGAAAACGAGAATAATTAAGTTCTTGCAATGGTCACCCCATTTATCGGACCCAAATTTGAAGGCAACTGTATGGCATTTGTTCTTTTGCAAATTTTACTGCGCTGCAATTACGAATACAGTTTTTATAAATTTTGTAAATTAAAAATTGTAAATTGAATTTTATTTGCAAACCCTATATACTCAAATACGGTAAAAAATTAAATGAAATATATATATTTTTTTAATTAATTTAAAAATTCCAGCTAAAGACATAAATACAAAAAAATAAATAAAAATAAAAATACATTACAAAAATTTAAAATAAACAAGTAAGAAAGTCTAAGTTCGGGCGGAGCCGAACATTAAATACCCGGCGCAAGTACTAAATATATGATTTTCACCTTTTCGAAAGCTTCCGCTACATGGTAAGCTGGGATGTATAAATTTTGAGTAAATAGCGTCCTTATATTTCGAAATATTGAAGTTTCAAGCATTTCTGAAATTTACCGTTATACGAAAAGCGACCTCAATTTTCATTTCAATTCATTTTCAATTCAACGTTTTGCTTTTATGTGGCAAGCACAATAATCCTACCGAGTTTGGTACAAATTGGTAGAACGGTGACCGAGATACATATATGTGATCATAAGTTTTTATTGTTACGTGTACTTCTTTCGGGCGTAGGACGGATGGTGTTGAAAATGTGCAAAATCGGACAATAACCACGTCTACCTCCCATATAACGGTAATTCTCAGAAATACGAAAACTGCGATATTTTAGTAACTACTAAAGATTATTCACTCAAAATTTATATTTACAATAATTTTTAGACGAAAAATAAGAATATAATAAACTTTTGAACAATGGGCGTAGCCCATCGGACAATAACCACGCCCACATTCCATATAAGGGTAATTTAGAGAAATACGAAATCTTCGATAAATCAGTAAATATTAAAGCTAATTTATTAAAAATTTACGCTTGCAACAATTCTTTACCAAGAAATACGTATATGATAAAATTTTGGAAAATGGGCCCACTTATGAACACATATATGTATCTCGGTAAACGTTCTACCAATTTGTACCAAACTCGGTATGGTTATTGTACTTGCCACATAAAAGTAAAACGTTCAAAATTATTGAAATCGGACTAAAATTACGGATTTTCATATAACGGCAAATTTTAGAAATGCTTGAAACTTCAATATTTCGAAACTTAAGGACGCTAATTTAGTCAAAATTGATACACCCCGGCTTACCATGTAGCGGTAGCTTTCGGAAAGGTGAAAAACATATATTTAATATTTGCGCCGGGTATTTAATTTTCGGCTCTGCCCGAACTTAGACTTTCTTACTTGTTTATGTATACATTTGTCTATATCTATCTCAATTCGTTTTGCCTGTTACAAACAACCGTTATGTGAACAAAGTTATAATACCCTTGTGCACAAGTGCGCTCGGGTATAAAAATACTTTGCAGCCGCGCGAGTAAAATGCTTATATTTTTCACGGGGGATGAATTGGCAGTCTATGTTGTCTATGTTGTCTATGTGATACTACTAGTATTTCTACAGGTGGGGTGCTGAAGCAGGAGCGGACAATTGACATCTCCTATGACACCGCCTGTTAAAAATACCAATCGCTAACATTAAAAAACAAGGATACAACGAGCATTCTAGTTCACAACTAGTGGCTTCCCTGCAAGGTATGTACAGACATAGTGCACACATTATTATCGCACATGTACATATTAAAAACGAAAATTGGAAGCTAAATAGTTTACGAGGCTTTTTATGAACATAAAGTTATTTAGTACATACATATTAGGGTGGTCCAAAAATACATGTGAAAAAGTAAATTCGGAATTTTAATGGCGCCACCCCTAGGATTGTTCTATACATATTTTTTTATTTAGAAATCAAAAAATATTTGGGGAGTGCTGAAAGCGCTCAAAGTTGTGTATATGGGTGTTTCCAGCGGAAGGTCCACCACGACAAAAAAATAAAAGTTTTATATCTAACGTATTTACGGGCCGATTTGTCTGCTTTTTAAAATATATACTGGCTATGTAAGTAGAATCATCTTTGCATAAAATGGTCTTCCTAGGAGGTGCCAAGGTCGAGATATTTCGAAATACCGTATTTATGGTCTGATTTGGTTCGAATTTGGCGTATGTGGTTGAAACATAATAAATCATAGATTTCTAATAAATTGACCCTGAATTGGCGCTGAAGTCAAAATATAAAGTATATTCTACATAAAATACATGTTTTATTTGCGTTAAAAATTCATTTAAAAGCAATATTAACAAAAATATAACGATGGAAATTTATGTCACGTGACGCCACTCACGTCACGTTTCACACTTGGGGTTGTAAAAGAGAATTGAAACAATTTGCATTAATTCAAAAAACTCTAAAAACAACTAGAATTGCTCCAAATCATATTAAAATAAGTTTCATGAAAATAGCCATCCACAATTCGCAGAGTTTTGCGATTTTGTAAGAAAAGAAAAAATCAACTTCCATTTTTTGTCACGTAACGACACTCTCTTTAAATGCTTATATTTCAGGACCAAGCAGTTCGATTGATTTCATTTTTCGGTTAAATATAGAGCTAATTATGTGCTATACAATGGCCCAAAAAAGTTAAAGAAAACAAATGGTATTCCTTTTTTGTATCACATTGAAATCGTACGACTGTCACGTGCGCCACCATGGGAATGCCCATATATTTTATATGGGGAAAAAACAACTTTTCGTCGAAATGGTATAAAATTATTGAAAATCAATATTTTTCGATCGGAAAACTCTGGTTCTCTTCAGGAGACTTCCAAAAATATGTTGTAACTGTTTATTTAACAATTTTTTAATACTCAAGATTATTTATTGGGCCCCCATTGCATTTTCTGGGGGTTTTGGAGGACGTATAAAATATAGTTACCATGAAAAAATGATTAAGGAAGCAATTGAGAGAAGAAGATATAGGGGTATATTTTTTCGGTATAGAACAATCCTAGGGTGTGGCGGCATTAAAACTCCGACTTTACCGTTTTTGGACCACTCTAATACATACATATGTGCAGTATTCGTGCACTTTCGCTGAGCGTTAATGCTTGAATGTGCGTGGCTATATCTAAAAATTTTGTATGTAAGTAATTATATACACACATGCATACATATGTTGCTAAACTTTTCTTATATATATTTCTTTTCTACTTTTTGTCATCTCACCAAAGTTCTCTCATCTTACAGAAAGGGAATCTAGTATCTGGCAACTTTGCGTTGCGAATTGGGAGCTACATATGTACGTGCTACAGACTATAGTATCTTTGGCCGGAAAACGGAAGTGTAAGACTTTTCCGTACCGTTATTTCCATTTGCAACATTCTACTAAGTATATCGGTGGCGTTGTCTCATCATATACATCCCAGCAAAAAACACGATTATCACAGAAATTAAAATGGAATCGAATTAGGCGATGGGTATCGCTTACCCTTTCGCTTCAAGAAGGCATTACCTTAACATGGGCATTTCATTCAATATCAAAAAATTGTTACGAATTGTTGCTAGTACTTGCAAGTTTTTACTGGAAATGCATTCAATAACCCAAAATATTTGCAAGAGAGAGCCAATTCGAGAGCGTAACTACCCGAGAGAGCTGCAAATTCTTGCAAGTAAAAATTTTACTAGCAGGAATTTGCAGGAGTCAAAAAGAAAGGTTTATGTTTCAAATTCAAATGTAAACAAACTTTATCAGGTATATTCCGCACGTTACCGAAAATTTTGTAACCGGAAAATTTTATTACCAAAAAATGTTACCAGCTCTTGTCACCGCGATTGTAGGTACGTTGGTAATGCAGTTAAAACATTCAGCAATTCAGCTATGAAGAATTGTGCAAATTCTGGCATTGCATATTTCACGGGGCAATACTTTGTTCCCAGTTTATGAGATGGTAACAAAATTTAAAGGTTACAAGAGTATACACAATGCGAAAAGGGTTTAAAAATTGACAGGAAGTTTATTTACCGGTTACAAACTTTTTATTACCAGCGCAGAATATACCTGTAAGAGGATGATTTGATGAACCATAATTAGTATAATGAAAAGATGGATGAAAATTTTAAATCGATTGTATATTTTTTTTCTATTTTTACGACGATAGGAACTATTCCTAATTAAAAAGAAAATTGCGCGTCAAAACGTAACCGTCAGAAAGTGTCAATATGGCTTAAGTTGCAAGTTTTTACTAGTTTTGCGTTCAATAACTTTTTCTGAAAATTTTCTCCTGCTCTCAATTATACTCTCTATTTTTCTTTTACGCTCTCGCTGCAAGCACCTACTGGAAAAGTTATTGAATGGACCTATTATCTTCGCGCGAAGGGAGAACACCTTACATAACAGATTGAAGAGAAACAAATTGACAACGCCTTACAAAGAAGGGAATGCAGAATGCATGGATAAACAGAATTCAAAGAAGCGAACAAAGAATGCCTTGCAGAGAAACTAATGTAGAATGCCTACAAGAATGATAGAATACAAGATTGCGCCGATCAGAGAAGATTTTTAAGAATAACTTTTGTGTGACGTCACACTGGTGCAATTGCGAGAGAGAAATGCCAAAACGCGAGCAAGAATGGAAGAAGAAGAAAAAATGTTGCAAGGAAAACGTAAACAAGTTGCACAAGTGTGACGTCATGCAAACAACGATTCTGTCAAATTCGTTAAGAGAGGAATAGCGGTCCGAGATCGGCGCAACCTTTGTATTCTCTCAATCGTGGAATGTCTAGATATGTATATATATTGAATTGAAAACAGAAAATACAGATTGTCTTAAACGATTAAGATTAACTCTCTGTACATTTAATTTTCTTCGATTTCATTTGTAATTAATATTTTTATATAGCAGTTGTTATACATACATATGTATGTATGTATAAATTTCAACAGAAAGTAGCGGTAGAAACCGAATTTTTGGGCATTCATTCTATATTTCAGCTGACTACGATGAAGTGTTCTACCTTGCATTCTCCATAATGAATCTAAGAAGCGAAATAAATCAAATATTCTAGGTCATTATATTATGAATTACCGGCAATGCCTAAAATAAGCGAAAAAATTTGAAGAAAATAAAAGGCAAACACGTTACCACTAAAAGCGATTACCTATTTTTTGCTGGGATACTCTACTCCGTTCTTACTTTTTTGTCGCTTATCTTTTTGCTGATTACGTTTCCTTTTTCACTATTACATACATTCATAGATAAAAATGCATATATGCAGAAGCATACTTACGCATATTTGTGAGCAAGTACTTGCGTCTCGTCCTTCATATGTTGGTTAGTCTGTGGCTCTTTGTAATTTGTGGCATGCGCGTGCTGACAGAAATTTTTTCAATGCTTAAGATTTCTTACTTCCTATTCAGACTTTTTTGTTTGCTTTGTGTAGACATTCACTGGATTTGTCCCGATTTTGGCGAGTTTATTCAATTTTCATGCAGCTCTAAAATTCTATTAACTCATAGGAAACTTTAAAATAAAGCAAACGATAGACAAGTATACATTTGTATACACATACATATCGGACTCACATATTCTGAACACTCAGGCAACACCATCAGGGCTGCCAACTTGGCTCAAACCGTGCAAAGTGCCCAAATGGCACTTATGAAAAATAGTAATATTTCAATACATTTTTGTGAAATACTTTGCGTGTACTTCTTTTTCTGAACTAAGATTTTATAATTTCTATAGTGTATACAAATGGTTTATCTTACTTTGGCAATGGACTTTTGTTTTAGGAATGTGTTTCTAATTTTAATGCCAAATGGGAAGCATTATCAGGAATGGTACTTTTTTTGCATTTTGGCACTTTTTTATCCTCAATACACAGCTAAGTATAGTTGGCAGTCCTGGTCACCGTAGGTATAATGCTTCATATTTCAAGTGCTGATATTGTGAAAATGAGATCCGAAAATTTGAAAAAATTTATATATATTTTGTTTATTATTTTACACCTTTCAAGGACCAAACGTAGCATGCCACCGGGCTAGATTTTAAATATATATTAGCAGCATCATTTGTGTTCATAAAAATATGCATTTTATGCATCACAGCTATTTTTTTATTTCGTTTTTCGGAGCGAGTTTAAAATTTTTCGAATAATGGCTTAAGTCGATAAACGTACCGAGAAAAATTGCGTTATTACTCGTTGAAAATCGCTAGTTTCCCAACAATTCTTTTTTTTACATATGTATACATAAATAACTTAAAAATATACTTATATGAATGCGAAAAGCTGTTTAAGGGAATCGTATGGTCTTGTGGGAGGCGAGTAATGAGCAAACCTGGATTGTATATCCACCCATTTCCCCAGAAGGACCTTGAACTTGGACACTTATATTATGTACTCCGCCGAGAGAGTATAAAAAGCAAACTACATAAGACTTGATTGTAACATTTTTCTTGAAAACCAGGGTTTGACAGTGCTGTAATTTTTTAATTTAATTTACTTTTCCTGTACTTTGACTTCGGCAAGTATGATATCGAAAGCAAAGCAACAGTAATTCATGAAAAAAGCAAATGCTTTGGCTGTTATTTTGCTGAGAAATTTTGAAAGCAACCACTCAGTTAAAAAGCAATTTGTGAAAGCATAACGGTAGCGTAGTGGCAGAAAAGCAACAGCAACTTCACTATGACTTGGCTAAGAAGCATCAAATTGGCATATGTATACACGAATGCACAAATCACTACCCTGTAGTTCTACTGGTGACAAAAGACGACCATGAGCTAGCGATTCTATGCATTAGGCAATTCGCTACCGATTGGTAATCGCTAATTTTGCACCAGATAATCGCTAGCGAAATACCATGCCCCGCGTACCGCTCGGTTGGCTCTAATACGGTGATGGGCACAGCCCTGCCCGCGGGCAAAGCTCTTTTAAGCTTTGTATTCATTTTTTATAGTCGCGTGCAATGTTGCCCATTTAGCTGTTTTCCGGCTAGATTTAGCCGGTTGCGAAAGCAAGCGGCTGGAGAAAATTCCGTTTAGCGACCCAAAATCAATTAGAAATCGGTAGCCTAATCCCGGAGAAATTTTTCATGTCGAACTGATTTACATATATACAATTGAAAGATAATTTTTTCTAATCCGAAAAGTTCGAAAGAAACCAGCGAACTGAGCCGATTTCAATGATTTTTATTTTAAACACATATACAGTGACCTAAATATAAACTGGGACGCGACATTTAAGCAAGTTTTGGCTATTTCTCTTTAGTTTGAGTTTGAAAATATTTTATAGAGGGTTACTACCTGTCGAATTTAATTAAAATATACACAAATTATGTGAAATATTAAAATAATAAGTTAAATTAATTCTTAAGAGATGGGAGTAAATCGAATTGGGTTTGAAAAGGCAACTTGAATTCCGGCAATTAGATAATTAAATTATTATCAAAATATGGAGTTAGACGAGGCCTGAGGAGGCTTTAGTTTGAAAATGTTTTTAAGGCGTTTTCACCTGTTTGAAAAGTCTAATTTAATTAAATTATACACAAGATATATAAGAAACTAGTGAACCCGTATGGCGTTAAGACGCCAAAAATTTTATTTAACTTTTTAAGCTGATTAGGATGGAAAGCCTAATCAAAAATTTGTATAAGTATTCCAACTGTTTCATCTTAATCCGTCATCCGTTTCTGAGTAAAGAGAGGTGTCGGTTTTTCATTCCATCAAATTTCAAATCACCCTGTACCGCTAAAAAAATTAAATGTTAAATAAGAAATACCTAATCTATAGGCCCAGTTCTTTAATTCAACAAATCATTTCGAAATAACTGATCTGATGACTTTTACAAAAAATTGTCCATATAGTGTTTTTTTTTAATTCAAACAAATGAGCAGCAGCACATACTGTTGACCCAGTTTTTCAAGACCTTCGTGACGGTTTCCGGCTCTATCTCCCGTATGGCTTGCTGGATATTTGCCGCAAGTGCCTACATCGTTCATGGATTTTTTGCATACTGTCGGTCATTCACGTCACATCACAAAAAAGTCTAACGGCATCAAATCGCAGAACCGAGGTGGCCACTTACACCGCCAAAACGGCTGTTAACTTAGCGCTTACAGCTTACAGTTGAATTAATATACAAAGGAGATTGTTCTGAACCATTTAGCTTAAATGATAAAATGTAAGCTCCCTTCTTTAGGGCCTCCATTTCACTAGATATTGTGCCGCTTTAATTCTTGAAACGCTTTCCCAAAATTTCACCACATCCTCTTTAGCTCCTTTTACAAAGCCTCGACCAATTCCAGCCTTTCGCTCATGCATTCCACCAGTTTTTCGTATCGCGAGCGATCTGTTGTGATCTTCGATCTGTTAATTTTGTAAACATTTAATAATATTTTTTTTCCTATTCACATATATTTGCGTTTACACACTTTATTTTATTGATATTTTAAAACAATTTGTTTCGCTCCGACACGAGTTGCTATTCGTACAAAATTTCCGACAAATACATGAAAGTTACAGCTACGTCGGATTCAGGCATACCAACATTACGAATTTCGAAGATGGCCTACGAATTTCCAAATAACGATACGACAACGCGGATTTCAGCATACCAATTTTACGATTCATAGCAAAATCGAATCTACGACGGATTACAGCATAGGAGTGTATGTATATGGACCACGCTTAATATATGTTTCTATGTAGACAGTAAAATAGATATTACTTTTCCAATAGGTGCAACCCTAAAGCCCAAAATACAATAACGCAGTGGTAGTGGCAGCGGCAGTTTTTCGAAATCAGCTGTTTTTTAGAAAGTGTGGTGTCCAATGATGCGCCTCACAATACATCAGTGGCAGCTAGCAGTACTGCTCAGTTTAGCCCAAATTCTAAATTCACTGCGACTACCTTCATCGCAGCAAACTTCGCGTGTTGAATTTGATATAAATTAAGACCAACCAACTTCTGTTGATGTCACTGAAGCCTAACAGGCAACAACAAAAATGTAAACAAACAAAAGGGAATGTCAAAAAAGGCAGTCACTGACAATGCCGTATTGTATTTGCTGCGGAAATTACTGCCAATGTTAGCAGTAACAGCTGATTTTAAAAACTGTCACTGCCACTGCCACTGCGCTATTTTATTTTGGGCTAATAAAAAATATTTTCTAACTAAAGTTTTATTAAAACTCTTTCATTTGACACATAGATTTTAATATTTCATCTAACTTGAGTATAAGCTAAATAAATTGGACTCTCACAGGTGGTAGCCCTCTTTAAAAGTATTTTCAATCTAAAATTTTTTTAAACCTCTTCCGTCTGATAGTTTGACACCTAATTCAATTAACTAATGGATTCAATTAAATTTGAATTTTTAACCCGTGGCAAGTCTCTAAAACACATTTCAGAAATAAATCCTTTTCAAACCCATTCCGATTGCAACACACCATTAATTAATTCATTTAACTTATTAAATAATTTGGATGTAACATTTTCAACAGCTGGCAACCCTCCTCAATACCTCAAAGAAATTCTAATGTTAAAACTACATAAGGATTTCTTAGCACTCTTTATTTATATTCCATATAACTTGTATTGCAGCACATCAGCAGGTCAATCCCTTTAAGTTGATATCTCAGTTTTGAAAATCGAAAGGACGGTGGCATTTATTAATAATTAATTTGAATGTGATTTTTTATCAGGTGGCAACTGTCTTCGAAAAAATAAAACCAGTTTGCACATCTACATGCCAGGCGCTTTAATTTGATGCCTCATACGAACGGTGCAGATTTTATGTCCTGGACAAAAATTCCCTTCGCGTATTGTATATATATATGTATATATATATATAGGTATAGATGGGTATCATAGAGGAAGAACAAGTTTTACTTCAGCCGTGCGTGGTATCCACACAAAACATTTTTTTCGTGGCTCCTCAAACACTTATTTATTTATTTTTTTAATATAGTATTTCATCAAAACAATTGTATTTTTTTTGGCATATACCAAACATTAACATTTTGTTTATTTCCATTTCGTAACGATGTTGTAAATTAAAAGTTTGTAAAAATCCTATCGGATTACAAATAAAAAGTTGTAAGCCTAAGAAAAGTACAGGAATTGAGCCTATACATAAAATCAAAATTTTTGGAAACTGAGTAAAAGATATAGCCACATACCCAGACAACAGCTAATCAAGAAGGTATAAATATATACAATAAAAAACAAGAAAAGCCGCAGTGTGCTATGCAAGAATAAAGCGAAGAAGCAAACATTTGATCACCATTGACATACATACAGTGACGAGCAAAACTGTAACATGGTGTAACACTTTTTATTTCAGCCACCGCTATCTTTCCAACTTCTAACGACTTTCATACTTTTGTTGTATATTCTTATTGGTACACCCCTACTCCCTCTCTCATAAAGATTTGAAGTCAATCCAACAACAATAATAAAACCAGCAGGCAAAAATGTAAATTAAGGCCAATGTTACAGTTTTGCACTCACTCTCAGTTTTGTATTTTACAGTTATCTTTTACTTAGTTGGAAGTCAGATGACTTTTTTCTGTATTGTAATTTATTCAAGAAGAGATTACCAGTAAATAGTATGGTTAATCAGGAAACATAAATGTAAATAATATATCTACTGCGGAAACGCGGGACCGTAGGAAAAGTGGCAAAAAATTATGGAGCTCGCCACGTGAAAATATTAAGATTGAGAAAAAATATAGCCTAAAAGGTTATTAAAGACAAAGGAAGTCTGCCAAAAAATATTACGGTCCGATATCTTGTGAACTTAGTAGCAAGTAGCGCTGCAGCCACTATTACAGAAGCGCTTAAGGTATTAAAATTGAATGCAAATCATTAGACAGCGAGGGGAAAAATTGTCAAATTGAACGCAAAGTCATAATAAAAGAAGAAAAAGCCATTTTGATCAAAATACATGTGCGAGAGTGGTAGCATTTTGCCGGATCGCACGACAACCGGACCGTTGCCTTTTGGGATATGTTAGCCCTTACAGAATGCAATAACAAAACAAATTTTTAAGATTTAATTGAAGGTTAGTTGGTCTGACAAGACTAAATTAATCGCTTTCAATCAGGTGGCCAGGCATGGTATTGGATCAAAGACTCAAATTAAGCCTTAGCGAATCATGTAAGGCAAACCGCGAACCACAGTGATCGGTCAATAATAGTTTGGGGTTGTATTTCAAAAATATTGTTGGTCCCTTAGTACGCATTATGCGTAAAGAACAGTATCTGTTCATATTTCAACAAAACTTGCAAGATGTAGTCGAAAAATGAGAGTTTCTGCTGAAAAATCACCCAAAACATACTGCATATGTTCGCAACGACTGGATGCAAAAGCAAAAATTCGCTATTTTGAAATGACCTCCACAATCCGCGGATATGAATTTCGTCGAAAATTTGCGAAATCAACTAAAAGCGCAGCTTACTAAGTATGCAAGTCCGTCCATTGGAGTACATGAGTTATGAAAGCAAACCAAGGATATATGGGAGGCTATACCTCCAGAATTTTTACAGAGATACAAATAAGGTATGCCAAATAGCATCCAGGAACTAAAAAAAGCAAAAGTATATTGAACATTGTGTTAACAATTCTTTTTTTGTGTGAAAGTTGTCAAAAAGTTATTAAAAATATATAAGTGCAAAACTGTAACATATGCCTTAATTTACATTTTTGTCTGCTGGTTTTATTATTGTTGTTGGATTGACTTCAAATCTTTATGAGAGACGGAGTAGGGGTGTACCAATAAGAATATACAACAAAAGTATGAAAGTCGTTAGAAGTTGTAAAGATAGCGGTGGCTGAAATTAAAAGGGTTACACCATGTTACAGTTTTGCTCGTCACTGTACATATACATATACTTACACAAATAGGTTACAATGGAGCCGCCTATTATTTACTTTAATTTACTATGAACTCGAAAGTTTTAAAGTGTATACAATATCTACAAAATTACAGGGTGCAAAAACATGAACTTGACGAAAAAATGTAGTTGAAATTGTAAATTATGTGATTGTGCATATTCATATAGAAGGGTTTTATAAATGACCTGAGATATAAATTTTCGTTTCGTGATTTTGTATAGATTGTGCCTTAAAATTCCTTTAAGGCGTTTAATCCGAAAATCCACAAATTTTTTTCTGTCATGTAGTTTTTGAGATATCGCCACATAACGCATTTAAAAAAAAGAGAAAAGATGGATTATACAAATTTTTCAAATTTGATGAACTCGTTAACCGATCAGAGCAGATGCTATATTAAATGAAAGATAATTAAACTTGCTATATTTCCATTGCTATGATATCATTAGTTGGTTTTCCAAGTAGCAAATTATTATGTTATTTATAGTCATAAATGGGAATTTTGTATATGAAAATAAACATCTTCAACAACGTCTTTTGGTAATTTCAATCGCAATAATCAAAATTCGCTATGTGACGATATCTCGAAAACTGCACGATAGAAAAAATTATGTCGATTTTCGCACTCAATGACCGATTTCACATAGTAATTGGGTGATTTGGTCCGAAAAGCACCTAAACCCCTATGGATATGCCAATTGTCAAATACGCATATGTCTGGACTTTATTTTCACCACGAAGACATAAGAAAACAATAAAACTAAAAAAGTCAGGTCATCGTGAAACTCCCTTCAATAGAAATTCGTTCTCTATAGCCAGTGCATAATACGATAAAAGTACAAACGCAATTCTAAATATACCGTGAAAACATTCAAACCAATTTGTATTGAATATACTAATACATCAAATCAATTGATGTGTGCATCATATCTTCCTTCCCGCAGGGATAATGCGTAATGTGTGTAAATTACATAGCTGCTTTTACGTTACTACACGAACAGAAAACACTCCATAAAGAAGATATACATGTACATACAAATCAATTAACGCAGAAGCGTCAAAATAAAAAGAAAAAAATATCATGTGAATATTGAAGGAAACCATGATAAGTTTTTTCAACTAAATACTTTCATTTAAAGTCTCCACCAATTTTTTTTTATCTGTCTATACAATTTTAAGAATTTGGGTATTTATGAAGCTAACCTCAGTTTCGATGATTTTCTCAATGTATTCAACAGTTCGCAGTTGAGGTCGTCCTGTGAGAGGACATGGTACCTCTTCGGTTCGCCGCACAATTTTTTCATCTAGTATCTTTTCACGTTCGCGTATTATAACGGGACCATCGCTTGATTTTATAGCGATTTTTGGGAAAACAATTTTTTTAACCTGCTACAAATAAATATGAAAAAAAAATATGATAATGGTAAATTGTTAGCAATGATTTTTACCGAATAACTACATTTATAGGTACACAATGAATGGCTTTGAAGTGAGGTATGAATGAAGTATGAAGGTTACAGAGCTAAAACGAAAACATTCCTAAACCCTATATAAACTCTCTAAAGTAATTTAATTAAGAACAAATATCAGACAGAGGTTCTTTAAGTATGTATAGTTGGGCCTATAACGCCTGTAAGAGTGTGAAAGAAATCAATTGATTAAACAAATCAAATTTCCAAGCGTATGCTACATATAACGTAGCTTGGCGCGCAATACCTCGTATCCGCCAAATGCACTATCACTTATAAGACAGTCCGAATTTCAAAAAGGAGCGAAGAAATTTATTTTCGTTAAAACTTTTAAATGGCTTTCCACCTAAACTTACTAAATGTGAGTTTCTACTATAATTATTGACCATTAAATTGGTGAAGTAGGGAAGCATTGAGAAAGGGTAACCAAAATAAATTTTTTTCTATGCCACCTCATACGTGGCATTGCATTTGGCAGATACGAGATATTGCGCGCCAAGCGACGATAAACGTGTACATGTCGAAAAGTGCAATACACCGCCCGAACAAAGTATTGGCACAGAAATTTTTCATAATATATGCAACAATTTTTATTCTAATATTTTTTTGCCAATTTCGTATAAAAATATGGTTTATTCAACAACAAAAAACACAAAAATATAATTCCTAAGCTTTGTGCGATACTCGCCAAAATTCAGCAAATTTTCATCAAAATTTTCAACTTTTTAATCATATTTTTGAGAATTTTTTTTAGTATGCAGTTTTGCAGCCCATTAAGTTCTAGTAATAAAATGCAAGTTAGGAGTTAGTCAAAAATCGCGTTGATTTTTGAGAATTTTTTTTGTTGAAGGTGTTTTGCATTTTTTCCATATAAAGTATTTTCGAAAAAAAATTGTTGTATGGAAGAGACTGCGTGGAAAAAAAATGCCAAAAATCAACGGTAATTTCTTCCTACTTAAATCTTGCACTTTATTATAATAAAATTCATTGGGCTACAAATCTGCATACTCAAACAAATTCTAAAAAATCTTCTTAAAAAATTTTAAATTTTCATGAAAATTTGCTGAATTTTCGCGAGTTTTGCACAAAGTTTAGGAATTATATTTTTATGTTTTTTGTTGTAGAATGAAACATATTTTTATACGAAATCAGTGGAAAAATATTAGAATGAAAACTTTTGCATATATTGTGAAAAATTTGCTGTGCCAATACTTTGTTCGGGCGGTGTACTTTGAAAAAATAAGGAATGTCTTAAATAAAAGAGGTTGCGATCTCGTTCCGTTCCTCCAACACTTTCTTCCGTAGTGCATTAAAATTTCAAGTACAATAAATTCAAAAACATATGTCTTCATTTATGTAGTCAAGGTATTGGGCCCATGCTCGCTTCCTTTATTTGCTTCACTTTGAGAACTTTCAAACATTTTTCGAATTCTACTAAACTGTAGGAAAGTTGGCGAAATTGTAGCTTTACTCACTTGCATCATAGGCTTTTGGCATGGAGGTCCTTAATGAATTTAAGTGAATTCCTACAGGCTGAGCTAATAATATAAAACTACATGTCAATTGTATCTTGAAAATCAGCATTTTTAAGTTACGAGTTTTTTTAAGTACTATAAATTAGCGATATGTATGTCATTATTATCTTTTCTTTGAAACACAAAACTTAGTCGATCAACCCGACGTTTTCGATGGACGAAAATATCGTACGCAAGCCAACGACGGCCAAGATCAAATCGGTTAAATCCTCGCCAAAGTAGAATTAAGTTGATCGAGTTGATCCATGTCCAAACTGTTAATAAATCAACGCAAACAAATTTACTATTTATTTACCTACATATGTACTAAGATGCATTTTTAAAGTGGATTTAAAAATCACAAATAACGTTAGCCCATCAAAAAGATATGAGTACATTTATGCTAAGAACGTAATTTGCGAAACGACTTCGAATCGAATTCAGTTTCGAATCGTTGGGGTGAACATTTTGTTCGGCCGGCGGGCCCCAAAAACGACTCGTCGGTGAACCACAAAAACAACGTACCAGCGAACTGCAAAACGGTGCCAAAAATGTATGCAGTACTAAGAAATTGCAACTGGATTGTTTTTTTTTCAATGCATTATTTAAAAAATAGATATCTATGTCCACCTTATGCCAGAAACATGAACGTGTAAAAATGAAAATGTTGGAAAATCTAGTTTGAAAGTTTTTTATTCATGTAATTGACATTGTAAAATACGTGGTTTCCATGTACGCATGCTATTCTAGGTTTTGGTATAACATAGAACATCCAAAGGTTAATCAAGTCAATCCAATAACTCAAAATGGGTAAATTTGTTCATGAATACTTCTGGCATAAGGGTGACGATATTTACATATCTCGATGGTCCTGTGCATTCAAAAAATAAAAACTATTGCTACTGTTAAGTGGCTCATGTTTCTAATCCTTGTCGAATCCATGTTTAATCTTTTGTACTTACTTTAGCAATCCTAACTACTTACTTATAGACAAGAGCTACTTAACAGTAGTAACAGTTTTTTTTTTTTAAGTTTGAATTGTCTCGTTATTGCACAGGACCATCGATATGTACATATCGACGGCTGAGTGGAAGATCGCCCTATCTCGGCTGCCGATTCGAAAGCGTTTCAATGACGCCCTATCTCAACTGCCGATATATATATATTTAAATTATATAGTGGGATAGTGCGTTTTAGAAAGCGGCAGTTGATATATGGCGTTTCTGAAATGCTGAGATAGGGCGTTCTTCAACAAAATTCTGAAATAGAGCTTTTTCAACCGTTTGCTGAGGTATGGCGCTTTCGAGTCGGCATCTGCGGCAGGACGATCTCCCACTCAGCTGACAATATGTACTGTATTCTAAAACAAAAGCCATATATGTACATCCAAATATCAAACTGTGTGCAATATTAAAATCAACCCGATTTCCTGAAAATTTCATACTTTTTATCAGAAACTAAAAAAAAGGCATGGAGTTATATGCATAGACCATTCAAATTTTAGAATAATACATATAGTGCAAGCTTGAAGTGGCTCAAAACTAGCATTCAGTTTTTATAGTTCCTCGAGCTCCCCATACCGACGTCGAAACGAACTCGATTCGAACTCGCCCTCGTCCTGTAGTAAATTGGGAAATTACAAACGTTGCTCTTAGCAGTGAATAAGCTTCGTCACTCAGTACGGCTCAAAGATCGAATTAAGCAACGTACATATTTTACGTACGTACATATGTGTGTGTCTTGCTTTAAACCTACCTAGTCAGCGAAGGAACAATTAAGTGGCTTCCAAAAGGCTTTTCCTATTGATTTTATGAGAAGAATTTCGTCCGATTCTTCACCATTTATATTTTTGCAATGGTCACAATTTCAAGGAGTTCGCTTTCCACCGAAAGACAAAATTTTTACCAAATAATAATGACGTAGTACGAATTTATCTTGAACCCAGACACACAACGACATGACTACCTCGACTGTATTCATTATTTGCTTTGCGCTGCTTTTCAAAACAGTTGAAGCCTACGAACAGCAGACTAAGATATGTCGTCAGGGATGTCAATCAAGAAATGTATACAGACAAAGCTAGCCGACCATTCGAAAAACAATTTGTATGCTTTTTTGAGGATTACTCTTCAGTTAAAACAGGATTTTCTACAGATATTAATTGCAATATCACTTAAATGTGGGTAATTAATCATCAGTATAGTTAGTTGCTAAAAGATATATTTAATTATTTATATGTATAAATGAACATACGTATGTATATTACTTAGGCAGGAAAATGCAAAAAACAAGCACCACATTTTAATCCATTTGACAATAATGCGTGTAGTAGGTACGTATGCATGAAGGTTACGACATTTTGCAACAAGCCATTAGTTCAAGCAAATCTGTACCAAGGTGTATTAGAGATCCTTGGATTGGGAGGGACTTTTTTAGAAAGCTTTTATATAAAAGTGGTTATGATGAAATGAATGCCAGTTGTACATAATGATTACATCGAAACTTTGCATACAAACCTCAACAGGTGCAACAAGTAGATCATCAGCAATTTTGTTCATATTTTTGATGACGTCTTGAGCCTCCTGGGCACCTTGTTCCAGGGAGCGCAAGCGAGCAGCACGCCAGGACGCTCGTTTCTCAGCACTATAGATGGAATAAAGGTGAATAAAATTTTAATTCATTTTATCAATGTTTAAATAAATTATAATATACTAAAAGAAACACGTATAATTGACTCAGAATTGGAAAAAATAAGCTAAGGAAAATAACCAAACACATACACAAAGAGAACACGTAAGATGACTCAATACAGGGTGTAGAAAACATTGAAGAGAGCTATTGCTTATTTGTATGTACCTTTTTTTGCTAATTAATACACACACCATAAACCAATAAATATTTACATACTCAAAAATCATTAAAAAAAACATAAAAAGGGTACTAATCTAAATGTGTAAAACCCAAGTATACCTCATAAGCCGAATATATTTATTACCGCATAAACTAACAGCTAGAACTCATATAATGCTTTAAACAATTAAATAATTTTACGCTATGATTTCGTCTAATGAATAATTGAATAAACTTATACAGCAACATACATATACATACATATGTATGTGAGTTTCCAGCTTTAACACTCACATCTGACTGCAAAAAAACAAATTAAAATCCAAATTACATGATATTTTATCTTAAATAGCCCAGTGAATTAAATATGATTATACAATGCTGGTATCAGGTGCATTTATATAAGAACGCAGGTAAAAGTGTAAATTTGAAATTTGCTAATTTTAAGAGTCTAGATAAAAGCTTTACTAAAGCTTTTCAAATTTATGAAACAAAGAGGTAGTTTGAACACTATACTTAAAAAGGATGCAGGGATCGTTATGAATCGCGTGCATTATATAAAATTATGGAAGAATATTTGCCTATGTATGTATGCATTCAATTACCTGCATTGAGGTTGTGAAGTACGGTCGTATGGATAGTGCGAGTGTGATAAAATGGAACTGAATTATTTTCAATGTGCTCACTTAAAACTACATACATACTATATACGTTTATACAAAATTGACAGTGTTTTTAAATGACATCTAACGGGGCATTCATAAATTGATAAATTCATATGTATGCTTAAATATTTTTACGAAAATTCTAGTACTCAACCACTTATACATATGTATCTCAATATTTATTAAGCAAATTTTTTGTTCCAAGCAAGGCACATTCAGCAAGGTAGAATGGATTTCTGACCGACTTCTACTCATACTACATATTGGTTGATAATAATAAATATTGCTCGCAGATAAAAATTCAGCTAAGTATATTTCTCGCAACACATGATTTGGTAAATATAACCAAATAATATTACTATAACCAAATCGCGTGTTGATAGAAACATATATAGTTGACGTAACTAAACTCTTTTCTCAGTATGGGTATACATATAAGTAAGTTTTAAAGGATTGTCAACATAGGGCATCAGTAGTGTTTAAGCATACCGGGCAATGTTGCAGCCAACTTCATGTTAAAGCATCATCATTTAACCACATTTTACAGTATGTACTATGCCTACAAAACTCCATTCGCGGGAAGAATTGGTAGAAAATTGCAGCAGAAAGTTATCGGCTGCAGTGTGAGGCTTACGGAGACCATGCTCCATCAATTTCAACCTGTCAGTATTGCTTCCGACGTTTGCAAAGTGGTGACTTTGACACCATAAAGGTTTGGAGATGCCGAATCGGAGGCAATTTTGGACGAAGACCCGTGCCAAACCCAAGAAGAACTTGCAGGAGTATTAAGTGTGACTCAACTAGATATTTCATTGCGGTTGAAAGCCATTGGTATGGTGCAGAAAGTCGAAAACTGGGTGCCTCACGAACTCTTCTGTTAATCAAATGTTCCTTCAACGGTACAAAGCGAAGTCGTTTTTACATGGCATTGTACCGTCGATGAAAAATGGATTCATTACGACAATCCAAAGCGCCAGAACATGGGACATATCCCATTTGGTCTTTTTGTCCCCCTTGCTACGAAAGGTTGCGTAGGGGGATTACAAAATTTACTATATTCTAAGACGTCCACCAAAATATTTCGGAAAAATATTAAGATTTAACCAAGCTGGGCCGATTTGAAAATACCTCCAAAAATGGAGTTTTTTATGAATAAAAATAGTTTATTAAAGAACTTTTTGAAAAAAGTCTCCTCAGATGACAAAACAGATAAGGCTTAAAAAATCTGCATTAAAATATTTAAAAACTTGTCAACGGAATCGCAATAATGAGATTGCTTATGCTGTTTTTTTTTTACTTTTTCAAAGATTGATTTACGAAAAACTTAAATAACGGGGCCAAAACTATTCTGATTTAGACTTACGGGATCTCAGTAGAAAAGTATTTTCCCAGTATTTTTATTTCTTAGCAAAAAAAGTCATTCGTGCCCCTTTGTTTTTTAAATACCAACACATCTTAATTCAAAATTGAATGAAGCTCGTTCATCCTACCTTTCTCTTTCATCCTTTGAATGAGAGTATTAGCAAAGAAATAAAAAGGGTGAGAAAATACCTTTCCAATGATACCTCACGAGTCTAAATCGGAAGAGTTTGGGTTCAGTTATCCAAGTTTTTCGTATACCAATCTTTGAAAAAAGTTAAAAAACAGCAACAAAAAGCTCATTATTACGATTCCGTTGAACATTTTTAAAAATTTTTTAAAAATATTTTTATGCAAATTTCTTAAGCTTAAACCGTTTAGTCATTTGAGAGGACTTTTTTCAAAAAAAATCTTAAAAAACTATTTTTATTCATAAAAAACTCCATTTTTGCAGGTATTTTCAAATCGGTCCAGCTCGCTTAAATCTTGATATTTTTCCGAAATATTTTGGTGGACGTGGATAGAACGTGAACTAGTTGGGCCGAAACGCAAACTGGTAGAATTCTAGTTCACAACTAGTAGCTTTCCCTGCAGAGATACTTATGAATGTACATCAGGGTGGTCCCATAATGCATATGAAGAAGTAAAGTCGGAATTGTTCTATACCAAAAAAATATACCCTTGTTTTTTTATTTTGAAAGCAAAAAATATTTAGGGAGGGGCCAAAGCGCTCAAAGTTTTCTATGCATTTTATATGGCTGAAAACAACTTTTCGCAGACCAGAGTTGGGCATTATTCGAATAAATTGTTATTTAGATAATTATTCGAATAAAATTTTATCCGTAATATAATTATTCGCAGATAACTCATTTACGAATAAATTATTCGTGAATAATTTGCTTTCGAATAATTTATTCGTTGTTTTATTCGTTATTTTAAATAATGAATAAAAATTCATTTTTAACACATTGAGCCACCTTTTACTTTTATTTCTATTGTCAAGGATTGTGAGTTAGCTGAATTTTGTATACTATTTTATCAAGAATACTAGCTCATTCCCTCTGGTTTCGCGGCCCCTGATAAGATTTTTTGCGTTGGCCCATGCAAGAATAGCGTTGAAAACCAAATATGGGTAAAGTAAAAAATCTTAATTTAGGTTGAACAACTAAAGAGCAGAACCCTTCTCACACATATTTCTGCCAAAAAAATAGCGCTCTGATGCTATATGCAAGAAAAAATCCCTTTCAATGTCATGAGCTTTACCGATGGTCTTATTTCCACTTGTGAGATCTTTTCTAAGCGTGCGTAATCTTCTTCTATGATCTTGCAACTACAACATTGGTCCGATGCGTCTAGAGGACTTATGTCATGTAGGCCAACAAAAGTCCTTATAAGGAAGCTGAAGAGCACAGATGTGCGTTTTCTATTATAGGAGAGCCAAAAACCCTCGATGTAAAATTTGGCCATTGATATACCAACAGTGGTCTTTCTTGGAAGGATGTGGTCGTTACTTTCCTTGCTGATTCGCCACTTTAAAAATATCCAAGAGCTGGTTTCCTTGAGTCTTACTGCTGCAGCACTGGCCGCCCGAGCAATTTCATCAAGCGGAGGTAGATGCAAAGTCGCATTTAGGGTGTATGACGACGTAAGACATCGTAAATTCATATAATTAATATAAACATAAAAAACAAAGTAGTCCAAACATATGGGGTTTCTAATGATTTCGATTGCAGCACCATTATGAATTGCAACCTGATTGTACAATAAATAGGGATTTTCTAAATAACTCAACTGCAGCGCCACCTAGCGGGTCCATTTTTCGCATAAGTATTTTTCATCATGCAGGAAGAACACATTTTGAATTTTAACGAAATCGGTTCATAAATACGGCTTTTATAAATAACTCGGCTCCATCGCAACCAAGGAGTTTTCTAGTAGCCTTTATCGCAGGGAATAACCTCCGAAAATTTGACTTAGATCTATCCAGAGGTTTGAGTTAAATCGCAACAACGAAAACGGTTATCATTTTATACATAAATATATGTACATATCTACATACATAAATTACTTCTTTTATTATTATTTTATTCGTTATTCGAATAATTAATGAAGATAATAATTATTCGAATAACGAATAAAATAATTTATCCGTCATTCGAATAATTTTTTTTTTTAATAAACAAAATTATTTATTATTTACGAATAACAAGAAAAACAAGTTATTCATTTGTTATTCGTCATTCGAATAAATTTTGCCCAACTCTGTCGCAGACATGGTACAGAATTCTTGAAAATCAATATTTTTCGATCGGAAACCCCTGTTTCCCTTCAGGATATTTCTGTTTCTCTTCAGGATATTCCCAACAATAATACCCAATTGTTTCTTAAACCATTTTTTTCATGGTAACTATATTTTATAGGTCCGTCAAAACCCCCAGAAAATGTAATAAGGGACCAATAAAAAATCTTTAGTATTAAGAAAATGCTTTAGTAAACAATTAGATATTAACATTGAAAGTCTCCTGAAGAGAACCCGAGTTTTCCGATAAAAAAAAATATTGATTTTAAATACATGGACAACTTTGAGCACTTTGAACACTCCTTAAATATTTTTTGATTTGAAAATAAACAATAGGGGTGTATTTTCTCGGTATAGAACAATCCTAGAGGATGGCGGCATTAAAATTTCGACTTTAGTGTTTTTGGACCACTCGAATGTACGTATACGTATGTATGTATTTGACTGTGCTCATACCCGCAGTTATCAGCATCTTTCTAAAGAAGCGGTAAAATTTTCGGAAAATTTAGTTTTTAAGCTTTCTCCTAATAAATGTATTCCCCATAATACATATTTGACATCCCCAACAGTATAAGTCGACTCGTTGATTAAAGAATTAATTCTACTTCAGGCTAATCTATTATTATTGCATTACTATTTTAAAACATTTACATAACTTTTCTTCTTACCATTTTCGTGCAACTTTTCTTATAGCTTTTTCCTGCAAATGGGGTTTGGACTTACTTAATCACTGCTTTGCTCTGCCTCATATTTGTTGGAGACTGCTCGCGTTGAATTACATTAGGTGAGCGATCCCCCATAGCAATAACAACATTTTCAACACCGACAACCCCAACTTGAGCCGCTATTCCCTCCGCCGCAGCAGCTGCCTTCAGTACTCGCCTTTCAGCATTTGCCGTGCGAACAGGAATGCGACTGGAAGGTGTAGATAGTGATAATTCGTGTTGTTCTTCTTGCTGCGGTTGTTGTTGGCATTGCTGTTGCTGTTGCTGGTGCAGTAGCAATGCAGGTGGTATAACAACTTTAACTCTTGGCTTCGGTAGAAGCGACGGTTTCTCCTTGGTCTCCTTGGACGTACGCAACGTTGGTGCAGTAGAAATCACACTCTCAATGCTACTCGCCGTATCTTCAGCATCATTGAAATCGCTGGTGACCTCTATGTGCTGCTGACGTTCAGCGTCCATAAATTGCGCTACAGTGCTTCTTAGTTTCTGAGCTACGGTACGTGGTGCGGGGTCTGGTGCCGTTGTTGATGTTGGTGATGTAAGTGCAGATTCTACTTTAGTTTTGGGTGCTTGCACTATTGTTGTACTTGTGATTTTAGTACGTGGATCAGTCAAGGACTTAACAAGTGCCGGTGATTTGAATGTAGCCAAGTGTGGCTGTTGAATTGTCCATTCGGAAGTTATTTGTGACGCTTTTTGTTGTGGTGGGTTTGTGTGAGGAGGTACTGAAGGAGGTACCACTCGTTCATCGCTACGCTCTATGGGAAATTTGTCGTCTGTGGGAGACTTGCCCTGATTTGCTACATTCTCCTTTGCCTTCGCTTTCGTCTTTTTCGATTTTTCGTATTTACTTGTCGGCGTTTGCGGTTCTGCATCTTGCTTTCGGATCCGTAACCGCTGTTTCTGAAGCTGAGATAATGGTGGTGACGGTGATTCGATCCTTTTAGGTGTTGTGCAATTCAGCATGTTTTTAATTTGGGATTTTATTGAATTCGTGTGAAAATTTTTACAAGAATTAGAACAAATTTACGAATCATTACTTACATATATGCTTGTGATGGCAGTGCACATTAATCTGACATGAACGAATGCAAATAAATAATGGGAACACTGAGTTATTTTTTGCACTAATAAATTACCAAATGCAACCAAACCATTCTTTATTAATTTAGAGATTTTCATGTAATTATTTTGTTAGTCACAGTCGCTTACGGATGATGAATAATTGACGTGGATGTGAATATCGGTGAATATATATGTATGTAAGTATGTATATCTAAGTATGTATGCACATAACGCATTTGAAGTCATATTCCGTGCTCAGTAGAGATACCGTGAAGTTTAAATCTATCTATGAATTCCAATGCACATTTTCTGGTTTCTATAAAAATTACACAGGCCAACAAAATTTAAACAATGTTATGTCGACTAAAATATTACAGCCGATTCTTATAGGATTTGGTACAGGAATTTTTTCAGTATGTGGATAAAGGCCGTTAACCGTTTAACCATAATTTTGTAATTTTGAGTATTAAATGGCAGTGTTTGGGCTTTCATATCCTACACCCAGACGGGTATATTGCATCAAGTTATTGTTTTACAGAGGCTCTAAAATGTCCAAAAACGCGTTTCTAGGCAGCTTTAAACCTAAGTTGCTCGATAAATAGAGCCAATCCAATATCTTTACGGTCAGATTCGGATTATAGGAGAAAAATCATATAAGAATCGGCTACAATTTTTCACTTAACAGAATTTTGTTGGCCAGTGTTATACATTTTAAAACGTTTTATAATTTTAAATGCTTTGCATTTTTATAATTAATTTGGTTAACGAAAATCCATAGCTAGAGGTAAAGTTAACAAATCATAAACAATTACCTGCTTTGATTGAATGTTTTTCAAGCAAAAAAGGAACTTATTCCCCATTTAGTAGTAGTAGTTATTTTATAATCAAATTGTACATAAATTGGTTCGATTTTCATATGCATCCCGTTTGTAAGTACCCCTGGTTATTAGCCATTGAAATTTTATCGGTTTATAGATAAGTCCCCTTCGAAAATTATCTTATCCGACTTGAAATTGACATGTAATATAATGAATTATTGTGCATAGTAAATAATAAAAGCAGGCTTTGATTTATAGTATTTGAAAAATTAGAGGATGAAAATATAAGAATCTTATGTTATATGAATGTTGATTCGCCTTAAAGAAATATCTTGCTGTACAAATATTATACCTGGATAAGTAAACCCGATTTTTAACACCTTGCTAAATATACCTCATCATAAGTTTTTGAAATTACAAAAAATTGTTGACTCTCACAAAAAAACCATCTCGTTATGCAAATTATCTTTAAAAGGTTCAACTGTTAATAGCTAAGGTAGCTTTGGGACAATCTTAACCACCTTACATAATATAGAAATGTTAAGCCAGTTTCTTTAGCTTTAAAACGAAGTATCTACGATACGCAGAACCCAAGATATAAAGATTTGAATTAGAGCAAGATTTTAGCTTATTTCATGTATAGAACCCATAAAAAAAATTTAAGCCAATCGAAAGTGTGACACCAAAGTTGGTATCCGATATGAAAAGGATGTCTCATATCGTATATTTTAACCCACTGATTTATATGAACGAACAAAAAAGAGTGTTTGCTGCCCCTTATTCAGAAACTTGGGTCCGGTTTAGTTATTTGTACAATGTTTTCCGGTTGTTGTCTCCAAACGCATCATTATGCTATAAGCTATAATGGCTTTGGTAACAAATATTTTTCCGTGATGCTACTTAATTTCAAATATAGGCGAAAGCAGCTATTTTTGCACTTTTAGGTAAGTATATCTTTTAAACCAGAGCCAACAGTGAATTCTGAGTTCAGATTCGAGTTCAGCGCACCGAAAACCTTCGGAAATTTATATAAAAGTTTCTGTTCTGAGATTTAGCCAAAATTTTGTCGGCCTGTGTAATCTTAAGCAACTGCACTTCCAAGTAAATTGTTTGATCAAAAAAGAAACATGTCAAATAAATGTTAAATACCTTCACGCGAATAATCCATGACACTTAAAGAATTGCCTACAATGGAAAAAGAATATATTGCTTCGTGTGTTTTGAATTTTTTTTTTATTTTTATTACACGTTCTCATATGTATGTGTACAAAAGTCACATCACTTTTTTACTCAGCCACCAATTTTTTTGATTCCTGCGTGTCGAAACATGGTTTTTCGTAATTATGTTGTTGCGTATCTGACTTCGGTAGGTGTTATACAGACGGATTTTGTTTTTGAAAAAGAAGAAGCGAGTTTGCGACGCACATATTATCACTTAGACTTTCGATAAATGCTACTCGATGAATAAAAGTTAATTTTTTATCCGACTTCAAAAAAGCAGGAGATTATCAATTCGTTTATTTTTTTATTTTATGTCTTTTACCGCTTTCCGATGTGTATTATTCTTTTTTAAAGCAAAGGTGGCACTTCGAAGATCCGATCATTGGATCATGAAGAAATCAACGGTACTCTTAAATTTGTATATGAGAATTGAAGTCAGTTTTGATTTTTGCTTAAAAATTACTTGTTTTCACTTTCATTTTGTGTATACCAATTCTTTTTTATTTTGTAAAATACATTTGTAAAATTGTATAAGAGTTAGCGTAACCGCCTTCTGTTCATATGCTTAAATGATTCTCCCTACAAATCAGCGCTTGCTACAACTAGAGATCCGACCGTCTACGCGAGTTTTCAATCCCGAGCGCATGAAGGTTAACAGGAACTGGGGAATTGATTTTATTCAAAATTTCGAGTTTCTCTTCTTTTTGCACTAAAAAATTAATATCAACAAATAAAAATCCAAAAATGGGGCCCGACAGGTCTCTTCTAAATCTCATCAATTTTCAAAAAAATAAATACGAAATCGGATGAAAATTACAACCTGCAAAGAATTTTGAAATATTGGGCCATATGCATAAAATAGGGCTGACGGGTACCCGGGTACCCGGGTATTACCCGATTTGCCCAGGTACCCGGGTAATATACATATGTTGGAGCCGGTTAAACGAATAACACCCGGGTAATGCCACATGAATCTTTTTGGCGACGATAGATACAGTATATTTTGCTTTGCTGCCTTTATGCTTTAAGATACCTACCCTAAAATGCGCATCAGGGGCATTATTTTTCACATTTATAAGGAAACTGCTCCGATAGATGCATTTAACATAACTGCACATTAGCGATACTTGCCTTAAAAATTATGCAACTATTATCAATTATCACAGAAAGTATCACGTTTACCTACCCTGGCTCTACACTTACCCTAATTTTACAAGCTCTTATTTATTTTGCTCATCTCGCAGAACTACAAAAACGGCTATAATTTTATATAGTTATAAAGATAGTTAGATACCATTCGGAAAAAATTTCGCTTGCAGTAATTTCTACGTGGGAAGTGCTCCTCCATTATTTGGTCTCATAGGGATTCGGATACCTTCCTCATTGAAGTAGTAAACAACATTCGCTTAAGTGCTTTTTTCGGTTAAGCGCAGAAGTTTTTCGTGCAAAGAAGAAGGGGCAGCTAAGCAAACTATACTGTATTTTTTCAGTGAGACAATTTTTTTGTATAATTTTTTTTTGATGTCTAGAACGTACGCGACTATGTCCACCTAACCGCTAGCCTGAGTAGACGCAGACAAAGTAAATTAAACCACTAGTTTCTGTACTTAAATTCAAACTTCTAATATTTGTAAATGCATATACATACATTAGGGGTGTTAATTTTTTCGATTTTTAGGATCCCGGTATTGTCGGGATGGCAATACAAAGCACTAGATTTAATTGACAATAGTCAAACTACATAGACCTAAAATTTCTACAGAGAAAGTACACATTTGAGATCGATTTTAAGCGGTCGTTATTCATATATCCACATACATACATATATTACCCTTCATATCAATTCTGGTCTATTACATGCGCCCCACGCTTTTCATTTTTAATCTCATAAATCGTTTATAATGACTTTTGCTAAAATTTCAAAATCTAAAGTTATCAAAACAAATTCTATGGGACTGAGAATTATTATTTTCTACTTTTTAGTCCATTTATAAAAGCGTTCTATATTAAAAAGTTTTTTTTATATTATTTATTTTCTACCTTTTAGTATTGTCTGTATAAAATTTTGCAATAGATATTAAAATAATTCAACGATATTAATAGATTGGTGCACACACATGCATATACATATGTATGTACATACATACGAGCACCAATTAATTTCATTTAAAGAAATGGCGTGTCGTCCATTTCCGCTGTAGCGTACGTAGTGCATAGACTTTTTTATAGAAACTTTGCAAAGCAAAGGTTTTATAGCTGCAAATGGTGTCTGGACACACAACATTGCAAGTTGATAAAAGCGTTGTAAAAATTGTTACAGCACAAAAAGTAGAAAATCTGGATTTCGAGGTCATTTATGTTAGAGTTATACTCAAAGGAAAGCCACTGCCGCAGAATGAGTGTATCAATGTGTTTGTTCAGCTTGGATTAACACCTCATAGCACTAAAATACTGGTCGAAATTACATTCATCTCATGTACGAAGAGTTGTTGCTAAGTTTAAGATTGTTGAGTTTTGCGTCCGCATGAAAAGAATTTTTAATGTTCTGCATAAACTTCCGAATACCCTTTTGCCTTTCTCGCAGCTGCAAGAAGAGGAGTACTAGTTGCCCAAAGTCAACTGCAAGTGCTATACACATTCCTACACAGAAAATTGCAGCAGAGTTAAAAGGCGAGAACGATAAAGTATAAATTCTTGTAATTGCTGTCATGTCAGGTGTCATAGAAAATTTTTAAGTTTAATTTTAGAACGTAGAATGTGAGAAAATAATTTTAATGGAAAAATTCAAATGAGAAGGCGTATCAAAGCGAATTACTCAATTGCAAATAGTGTTGTCGAACAGAAACTGAGAAGCGGCATTGTGCATATGTACATATGCAAACTATGCTGAATTACATATGTATATGTAAATTAGACTGCATCTCTCCCCATTAGGGATGTTAATTTTTCGGTTTTTTCCGATCCCGGGATTTTCGAGGTCCCGGGATTTAGATATTCATTACTTTTCAACAACCTGAATCAAAAAAAATTGCTTCTATGTTGTTACAATCAAATATATAATAAATAAATGGGTTTGAAACCTACTTTCTTATTTAAAGTGGCGTTTTTATTTTTTCTCTCTGACCGCAGGATTTATTTTGAAGGACTTTGTAATATCAAAGATATGATTAATTCCAAAAATTATTAAATAAATTCAGTGCAATGTAGAATAAAAATATGGGTAACACATGCAATAGGAAATTACTTTGGAATTTAAAAAATTTATATTTTTTGGATTCACAAAGACGAATAGGTAATTTTTAAGCTGACAAAGTTAGAAGAACGAAATTCGAGGATGTTATCGAGTTTATATAAGCCCTTAACATATAATTTTTTCAAAAACAAATATTGCGAAATATCAAGGATAAAATTTTAAAATGACATTTTCAATATTTACCAGCCCTTCTGCACCAGAAACTTTAATCTGTTTAAATTCTACAGGCTTTCTTCATTAATTTTATACCCATACTTCTTCTCTAAGCACATTTCTCTGAATTTTTTAAATCATTTTTGAATTACTGACGTCAGAGCGAAAAAATAAAAACGTAATTTTACTATATTTGGCCCATGGTTTCGCGAATATATTGATATTTGTGTATACAATTTACTATAGCGCGGTGTTGTATGTATAAAGAGCTACATATTTATAAAAAAAATATTAATTATTAAATAAGAAAAGAAATATAGCCAATACTGGTCGAGAAAAGGAGTTTCTATTATTGCCATCAGTGCAAATTACGGGATTACTTGCCAAGAATCCCTGGATTTTCGAGACCTTAAGAAGTCCGGGATCCCGGGACTAACATTCCTACTCTCTATACAAAAAATAATCGGTACTGTGTTTCCATTGGAATATAAAATCTATTATATTTTCAGACTACCACCGAGATATTTCGGAAAAATATTAGGATTTACGTGAGCTGGACCGATTTGAAAATACCTCCAAAAATTGAGTTTTTCTCAAAAAGTTCTTTAAGAAACTGTTTGTATGCAAAAAACTCAATTTTTTTAGCTATTTTCAAATCGGTCCAGCCCACGTAAATCTTGGCCCCTAATATGAGTTGCATTTGATCTTCGACTGTGGTCGAAAGTTCTGATCGAACGAATTTAATTTGGTATTATGACGCTCATTCGATGAAGAATAGCGCTATTGTGAATTTTGCTCGGTTAGGTTGTTCACAATAGTAAATTTTTCACCGCTGAGAAAACTGAAATAAAAACGAAAGCATATTTATAAAAACGTGGTAAAAATTAGTACAACGGAGTTCTGGTTCAACGATTCTTCAGAGGATGAGAGCTTAAACTGGCCACGAGTACAAATGTTTGAGTGTAGTCTTTCGAATATATTTGAGAAATTTGTCTACAGATTTACTAAAAACTTTCGACTGCCTAAAGAGGCGTTTGTGAGCCAAATCTATTTAAAATATGTGAAAATTATCAACGGCTCTACGATTTTGTTCTCAGAGATCGTGCCAACTGAGTATAGGGATTATCTTTTAAAAGTAAACACAAGCTCGAAAGTGTTTAACATTCACGACGCTAAAACTGCATGAAGTTAATAAAAATTTTAAATTTTTTTTAAATTTTCTCTACACCATCGAAAGCAAAATTTTGTTCGCCAGAAAATTCGATACTCAACGAAAATTCGACACGAATTTCACTTTCGAGTATGGCGTTTCGTGAAAAGTTTTCTGAGATAGGACGTTGTCGAACTGGCTGCCGAGATAAGTCGATCTTCCACTCAGGTGACGATATATTATTCTTTCGAAATTCAAAGATCGGTAGATTTTTCACTAAAGGCCTAAAAGAATTTAAAAACATCTACTGCATTCGTAAATTAGCTTCAGTGTTTATTAAACCCCAAGATTTTGATAAAAAAATTTTGTGTATTAAGGTAAGTATGAATTAATGTATTTAACATTCCATCAGCTAATTCGTTCCGCTTTTTACCTTTAACCCATTTCGTACCACCGTTGCGTTTTCGCAACAGCAGAACTAAAATTTTTTTTAAATAGATAAGCCGCAAAAATCTCACAATAGATTATACCAAATGGTAGCTTGGCCTTATATTTTACTAATTTGGTAAACAAAAAGTGTTTACTTGCAATTAGTCTTTTCTTCTTCCTTGTTAAAAATAGGGAAAAATTTGGACCAATTTTGAAATGACTGCAATTGTGACACGAATAATATTTTTTTCTTAATATGGACTTAAACATGATGCCAAAAGGCCAAATTAACTTCCTGTACATATATCCACCAAATAAGTTTTGCCTACTGCGTCTGGGGCAACGTTGGGACGATTCACTACTACCACCGTTAATGCAATACCGTAAAATAAACAGTAATTCCCCAAAATGTGTGGAAGATTCATTGTCTCATTCTGCTGATTTTTATTTGGCGCTGTGCCAAGTGAAGCCAAGTCCTTCTTCACTTGGCCTTTCCATCGCTGTGGGGGTCTTCCTCCGCTACCAGCGGGTTCCGAGTTGAATACTTACAGAGCTGGAGCATCGGAGTGGATTCGAACGACATGGTCAAGCCAGCGGGGCCGCTGTATATCAATTCAATGCACTGTGTCTTTTTTTTAACACTGAAAGAACCGCCTCATCAGATGTCATTGTCAATATTTCTACGCCATGTACCAGCACGGACATGATGCGTGACTTATAGAGTGTGGTTTTCGTACGTCGAGAGAGGACTATACTCCTGAATTGCGATTCTGCGTTGGATTTCCACGCTGACATTATTATCGGTGTTAATGCTGGTTCCCAAGTAAACGAAATTCTTCACTTCCTCGGAATTATAACTGTCAACAGTGACGTGGGGATACTTCGTCTTGTACTCGTTGACCACCACACCCATTCGCCTTGCTTGGAAAAAGCAGAGAAAATTTATATAATATAGTTTAGGTTTGAATTGCCTAAACAGAGTGATTTTCAAACTTGTTTAGTATATTGTCTCACCCAACGTAATAGTAGTGGATTCTCCCAACGTTTGTTTTCGCAACGGCCGACCCTAGGAAGCCCAATGTGACTAAAATTGTTTAATCACTTCTCCATCGTTTTCAGGCCTAAAATAGCTCATGTACTACGTTTTATTAGAAAAATTCCAATATTTTTTTGTCACTGGGATGAAATGGGTTAACACCAGTAGCAGTTGAAAATTTTCTTTCTTACTCGGCGCTGGAATTGGTTAACGTCAGAAAAATTTCAAAATTTGTTTAATACTTATACATAATTTTACTCCACATCACATCTTCCGGACGATTAATTACGTAAGAGCGTCGAATATTCCTGAATTTTGATCAGTTATGCATCGATACTCGTGTTAAATGGAAATCCCTTTTTAACCGACTTCCAAAAAAGGAGGAGGTTATCAGTTCGTCGGAATATTTTTTTTTTTTATGTATGTTACCGCATAACTTTGGACCACGTTAGCCGATTTCGATAATTCTTTTTGCATCGGTAGTGTCTCAGAGGTGGTCCCATATTAATCTGGTTAAGATCCGATGAGCGGATCATGAGATATATATATATATATATTTTTTTTATATGAGAGTTGAAGTCGTTTTTTTTTGCTAAAAATTACTTGTTTATTTGAAATATCCCTTAAATAGGGAAATTACCCACAATCTGGCATCACTGTTTGTCCCACGAATTTGGCAACCTTCCATGTTTAGGTTTTCGAAAATGTCTGTCCATGCTTAGATTATCCAAACTATCTTTTAATCTAAGCACCTTTAAAATTTCTTCAACTTCATCGAAAGCACAGAATTTAAAGATTATTTGAAATTGCGTTAACCAACACTCTTCAGAAAAGCCAAACCATTGATTTAAATATTTTAGTGCCAGTTTGATGAAATGAGTGAACTCGTTCGTTATCTTCTATTTTTGAAAGTAATTTACGAACTTCATATTTAAACAATTAAAACTGTGATATACAAGTAATTTTTAGCAAAAAAAACCGACTTCAACTCTCATATAAAAAAAAATATATATATATATATATCTCATGATCCTCTGATCGGATCTAAACCAGATTAGTATGGGACCACCTCTGAGACACTACCTTTCCGATGCAAAAAGAATTATAGAAATCGGTTGACGTGGTCCAAAGTTATGCGGCGACATACATAAAAAAAAAATATTCCGACGAACTGATAACCTCCTCCTTTTTTGGAAGTCGGTTAAAAAGTAAGATAAAAGAGGAGTGTGTAGCTTTTGAGTAGGACTTACTCCTTGAGGCGGACGGGGGACATTTCCCGAAAGGAGGACGGTTAGAAAGCCTAGCTGTGACAGTAGTTTAGTGAATGACCGATATGTAATTGAAATCCCAAAGGTCTCTATGGAATGTTCTTATTCCACATCGCACCTGGCTAGTTTTCTTGAATCGAGACTTTTGATTGCATTAGCATAGCCACGGAAAAACTATATGTATGTAGAAGGAAAAAATATAAATACAAAACAAATACAAATAAGTTTGCTTTACTAACAGCTGGTTTAACAAGCAATTTAAATGGAAAATGATTATTTATTTTCTGTCAATTTCCATAAAAATTTCAAAAAATTAAAATAATTTTCACTTAAATTGCTTTCGTGAAATTGGCTGTACGATCTTTCGTACTTGGAGTTGGTTCCCATCGGGCATAACAAATTTTAAACCGACGACCAATTCTGGCACTGGGTATTATTTTAACAACAGTTTTATTCCTCAGTGTCTGGTTTATACTCGTATTAGCTAAAATATTTTTGGTTATAGTAGTTTATGAGCAGGAAGAGAACTCAAGAAGGATACTTATTTAGAAAACATATTTTTCATAAACAAATCCTACTCCTGGGAAGAAACATTCGTATAATATTAATGTTTTAAGGTCTATAAAGTTTTCCTTTATAAGGAGCTAAATTAAATGTACCTTTCATCAAATAACCAAAATTCCTGGCTTTGAGGAAAAAGCTTAACCGCGCCATTCCTGAAGTGGGGAGCTCAATTATATTTCCATAAAAATCAACGCTCCGTGAATCGTTTGTTGAAGAAAAAAATTAAATCAGTTAAAAAACTGGGATTATGATCTCATTTATAGGAAACTAGATCGCCATCACCCGCTTCGTTGAGTGTATTAAATTTCTGCCGCTATATCAGGTGTAATTTTTTTCAATAAATCTCAGCTTGCTTAAACTATGCCAAAAATAGGAGATTTTAACTTTATTAACTATCTCAAACCAAAACTTTCTTAAACCTCTCCATTGTGATACTTTTTCTATTACTAAACACCCTGAATTCAAATACATACATTTAGTTTACAAATGAAAATATTCAAAAATATTTCGATTGTTACCCCTATAGTAATAAATACTTCATTGAAATTATTGAATAGTTTGAATTTAACTTTCTGAACAAATGGCAACCTTTTTAAAACTCTTTCGTCTCACACTCATATTGTGATACATACATATGCACTCAAATTACCTAATTCCTATAATTGAAATTGAATTTTCAAATACGTGGAAACCCTGCTATACATATGTAGCTTAGAAATAAAGCCTTTGACAGACTTTCGATTAATACCTATATTATAATAACTCATTTAACTTATAATATAATTGTATTTGAATATAGTTTTTAAAGAGGTGGTAACCCCCTTCAAATCCCTCCGAAGGCTCTACATGCCCAATCTGATCATTTCTAAACACTCTTACGTGTGACACTTTAACTTGAGTACAATTAATTTAAATTCGACTTTTAAAACAGGTGGCTACCCTTTCCAAAATATTTTCCAACTCCAACCTTATTAAACCCCTTTGGTCTGGCACCCATATTGCGATACATATTCCAATTATCTAATTCCCTTATACTATGTCTCCATTGTGAGATTTAGTGAAGATTTAGCCCTCTGACGAGATTTGACGTTAAATCTTTTGAGATTTATCATATAAAATTAAATCTCGAAAGGCAGTAGATTTAAGTTAAATCTTCGTCAAATCTTCAATAATATTGATCAATAAGTACAATTTGTTGGATGTGGCAACCACAAATTCACATGCCATAAGTCAAATGACATTTGTATTTTCAATATACAGTTGAGGACATTGAAATCTAGCCTATCATAAAAACATGAATTTCCGTATTTTTAGGGATTTTTATATCTTTTTGTTAGTTTGGGTGGAAAATTAGTAATACATATTTACATAACTTTGGTTGTAATAAATTAAGAAAATATTATTTTAAAAACTAAAAATTTAGAAGAAATGTTTTATAGTAATATCATGCAGAGTCTTCTCCGCTTTCTATAAGTCATTTACGCGCTGCGACAAAAAATTTATAAATTTCGGTAATGGTTCTGCTTCGATAACATTGCACCGAACATCCTCTAGAACTCAGTTCGTATTCATGATATGCCAAAGGCCCACGATTGGATTTTCGGTTCCCTCCTATGAATAAGAGAGTTCTACAAAAATTTTTCTTTCCGCAAATGTTTTTTACCGTTTTGATAATTTTTCTTAAATTCGGGAAAATGATTCGGAATATGGTACCATTCTTTACACTTTCCAAACTATATATTATACATACATATTTACCACGAATAAGAAGCCAATAATATTCAGAATTCATATAATGAAATTCCGCTTGGTACCTTCCTTTTATCTGTCTGTATATCAATGTCCGCAACTATATTTGTAAAATCATACATAAGCGAACGTCAAATATTTAAAAATGTGAACGTCAAACATATCTCGTAATGGTAATGGAGACGGTTGTGATTTAGCAACTGGGATTTATTAAATCTTAATAGATAAATCTCTCAATGGAGACATAGTATTAGTTAAAGTATATTTTGATTTTTCAAACAGGTGGCAACCGTATTTCATGTAGTTTAGAACTAAAACTTTCAAAAACATTTCATTGACACCCATGTTGCAGTTGTTCAGTAGTAAAACACCTCAATAATATTCAAAATATTCAATCTGAAGGTTTCTTAACAACATTTCGTTTGACACCCATATTTTAATTTTTCAGATAGGTTGCAAATAACACTGTGAGACAAATGGTAGGGGTCAGTGATCGGGAAGGGTTCAAACTACCGGGGAAAGTTATATCGGTAAAAAAGAAGTTATACGTGTCCCGGCGTTTCGCTGGGTCACGTCTAGGAACCGATATATATATATCTATACTAATTATATAAAGAGAAGTCCCTTTTTTTTGTAACAGGTAATCTCGCGAACGGCTGGTCCGATTTTCATGAAATTTTGTATACAAATAGCTTTCGGTAACCACCATGTTTTAGGCTAAAAAAATTTTACTTTTTTTCGGGTAGGTGGACCAGGGACCGGTCTATTCGAAAAAATCTTATTATAGTCCGATTTGCTTAAAATTTAGTACGTAAGTAGCTTTTTAGCATATATTAGCATATATGACCCATTTTTTCCGGGAAGTGGTCCAGGGACCGATCTATTCGAAAGAATCGAATTTACGGTCCGATTTGCTTAAAATTCGGTGCGCAGGTAGCGTTTTCGCATATATTAGGATAAATGATCCATTTTTTCCGAGAAGTGGACCAGAGACTGATCTATTCGAAAAAATCGTATTTACGGTCCGATTTGCTTAAAGTTCTGTACGTAGGTAGCTTTTTAGCATATATGATCCATTTTGTCCAAGAAGTGGACCAGGGACCGATCTGTTCGAAGTAATCGTATTTATGGTCCGATTTGCTTAAAATTCGGTACGTAGGTAGCTTTTTGCCTGGAAAAGCTTTTAGATTCCTGTTTTCCAATTTTCATGCAATTTCGAATATAAATAGCTTTAAGTAACGACCATATCAAGGGGCGAATTCGTCACTAGGCAAGATTTTTTTGCGCCAATCAGAAACAACGGATACTGTCAAAATATAATTATAATCTATACTAATTATATAAAGAGAAGTCCCTTTTTTTTGTAACAGGTAATCTCGCGAACGGCTGGTCCGATTTTCATGAAATTTTGTATACAAATAGCTTTCGGTAACCACCATGTTTTAGGCTTAAAAAATTTTACTTTTTTTCGGGTAGGTGGACCAGGGACCGGTCTATTCGAAAAAATCTTATTATAGTCCGATTTGCTTAAAATTTAGTACGTAAGTAGCTTTTTAGCATATATTAGCATATATGACCCATTTTTTCCGGGAAGTGGTCCAGGGACCGATCTATTCGAAAGAATAGAATTTACGGTCCGATTTACTTAAAATTCGGTGCGCAGGTAGCTTTTTGGCATATATTAGGATAAATGGTCCATTTTTTCCGAGAAGTGGACCAGAGACTGATCTATTCAAAAAAATCGTATTTACGGTCCGATTTGCTTAAAATTCGGTACGTAGGTAGCTTTTTAGCATATATTAGCATATATGATCCATTTTGTCCGAGAAGTGGACCAGGGACCGATCTGTTCGAAGAAATCGTATTTATGGTCCGATTTGCTTAAAATTCGGTACGTAGGTAGCTTTTTGCCTGGATAAGCTTATAGATTCCTGTTTTCCAATTTTCATGCAATTTCGAATATAAATAGCTTTAAGTAACGACCATATCAAGGGGCGAATTCGTCACTAGGCAAGATTTTTTTGCGCCAATCAGAAACAACGGATACTGTCAAAATATAATTATAATATATTATATATCTCAACTAATATATATTTTGAAAGCCGTTTGTTAGTTTTCGCAAGGCTCGAGAGCGGCTGAACCGATTTTTTTGAAACTGCCACCTGCCGCACGTGTCCCAAGGATGGTTTTAGGCTGAAAAAAATCTATATGTAAAGGGGGCGTGGCACTTCCCATACAAACCGAATTTCTCATGCTACATATCTCTGAAAGTGTGCATGGTAGAGTTTTGGAAATTGGTATGGAGATATACGAAATCAATCGCATACCCTTGGAGAAAAATTTTAGCTATTGTAAAAAGGGGTGTGACATCTCCCATACAAACCGAATTTTTCATACTGCTTATCTCTGGAAATTTTTTGGTAGAGTTCTAGAGTTTTGTATGGAGATGTACGAAATAAATCGCATACTCTTGGAGAAAAATTGGAACTATTGGAAAAGGGGGCGTGGCATCTTCCATACAAACCGAATTTTTCATACTGCCTATCTTTGGAAGTGTTCATGGTAGAGTTCTGGAACTTGGTATGGAGATATACGAAATCAATCGCATACTCATGAAGAAAGAGGGCATTTCTTGGAAAGGGGGGCGTGGCACCTCCCATATAAATCGAATTTTTATACTGCATATCTCTGAAAGTATTCATGGTACAGTACTGGAACTTCGTATGGAGATATGTATATAGTTGAAATCAAGCCCATACTCATGGAGAAAATTTGGGCTATTTGAAAAGGGGTGTGAGGCCTACAAACGTACCGACCTTTAGCTATCTTTGAATGAATTTTTTTATTCTTCTGTAGGTGTGTTTGTGAGTGAAATCCTCCTAAATGGTTGTACGGATTTTAACGAAACTTTTTGTGTATTTGAGTGGGTCTCTGGATGGTTTAGTTTCACAATTTAATCCGACAGTTGGCGCTGTAGTTGAGTTATTACTAAAAATCTTATTTATGATCCGATTTGGCTAATGTTTTAAATATGTATGCAATACTATTGCAAAAACGTGCTGCCAAGTGGTGCTGAAGTCGAGCTATTACTAAAAATAGCCAAGTGAGAAAAGGGGCCGTGAAGGTCAGATTAAATCGACCTGTTGCACCATTGAGTATATCGAACGCTCCTGCGTTGCAATTGGCCCAATGGATGTGATTTTCCAATATTATTATGCGTTCAAACTTTTAAGGTATTTCGTCTGAAATAAGTATATGTATATTGCATTTCTGTAGAACAATGATTCGCACCCATTTTGAAATTGCCACCTACTATACTGTAAAGCTTCTAGGACATTCACTATAGAACCGGGTCATTGTTGCCGCCAGGGAGTGAAGAGGAAAAAATTTATTTCGCTTTGCGAATAACCCAGCGAAACGCCGTGACACGTATAACTTGTTTTTGACCGATATAACATTTCCCGTTGGTTTCATCCCATCCCGATTTTGACTGTCGCATAGTGTAATTAGTTTAAATTTTACTTTTCAAACAGCTGACAACCCCTTTCAAACTATTTCCGAACTACAACTTTTTTAACCTCTTGACATTCATTTTTTAATATAATTTTCAAATAAATAATTCCGCTAATTCAAGTTGAATTTGATTTGCATTTGGTTTGGTTTGATTTGGTGGCAGCCCCCTCCATGATTATGAAATTGATTTTATATATCTACATACCAAGCTCCAGTACTCTATCACAAATATTTCTTGCGATATGTAGTATAAAAATTACGTTTGTATGGGAGGTGCCACGCCCCTTGTACAATCGAGATTAAGTCTATCCTATATTTTAAGTTGAACTAAATGACACCAGTGTACCAAATTTCATTGTGATCGGTTGAGTAGCTAAAGTGTGAAAGCGTAACAAATAAACAAACTCACTTTCGGATTTATAATATTAGTAAGGATAAATGCTAATTAAAGTGTTATATGAATTGTTTAGTTATGTCACCAGTTATTGCTTTATAGCCCTTAATTGGTGTTGCGTCTTCATCGGCAAGTGGGTTAACCTATTTCGCTCTTTAGGAAGTAAAATTATTGATGCGAAAGCACTTAATTAAAAAGATAAACGTATGAAGATAATTTAATAAATACAACTAAAAGCCAATTAATTCGAATAGAATCAAAATGAAAATACTTCGCCTTGGTTATATGAGTATGAACATATATCCTTCACCATTAGATTCAATATTTAAGGATAGCTATTGTCCTTTACCAAACGAAGAGTGAAAGTACGGAAACAAATTGGAAATCAAGAATTAGTTTTTAACCATTTATTTTTTCCTTCTTTCAACAAAATAGTCATCTTTATTAATAATAGTATACTCATGGTGAATCCCATAGCAACTATTTAGATGTTAATGAAATAAATTAACTTAGTGCTATAAATAGTGAAACATGAACTTTTTTTCTTTATTTTAACTTTATACAATGGCGCGATAAGAAAAACCATAATTACTTTTGCTTTCGTTCCAAACATATGTAATTAACATGCAGTTATTTTTTAACCACATACATATATACATACAGTGCCGGACATAAGTACTGGCACAGGGTATTTTTCGTAATGTATGCAGTGTTTTTAGAAAAATTCTAAATATGCAGTTTTATAGCCCACTCAATTTCAGTATAAAAAAGTGTAAGCTTGAAGTTGCTAAAAAATCGCTTTGATCTTTGGTATTTTTTACGCAGTTTCTTGCATAAAAAAATAATAACACCGTTCAAAAAAAAAAAATTCAAAAATCCAAGCGAATTTTCAAGTTTACACTTGGTGACACTAAATTAAATGGTCTATGAAACTGTATACTTAAAATTTTTCTAAAAAATCTGGTTAGAAAGTTGCAAATTGGTACGCAAATTTATTGAATTTTCCTGAGTTTTGCAAAAAGTTTAAGGATTTTATTTTTATGTTTCTTGTTGTGGTATGAACAAAAACAATTTGCATACATTGCGAAAAACTCTCTGTGTCAATACTTTTGTCCGGCACTGTATGTCTATTACAATCAATAAAATTCATTTTCTCATGTTTGGAAGAATATATCTGGCAGTGATTCGATAAGCAAATAGTTCGTATTTAAATACTGGGCGCTATGAATTTGTATTAGTTCGTGTCTCCTTTCGAATCGTATTGAGTTTCGAATAGCAATGCAGATGAAATTTAGAAGTCTTCTAATAGGGTTATTCTATTTGCGCCGCCTTGTATCTATATGTATTTGTGTGTCTGAATGCACTTAATATTTACATACAATTATTTAGCAAAAATAAAATTAGAAGTATAGCGATGGAGGAGCGCTAATACAAAAATGTTATTCAAATCGGAACATTAATCGATCAATCAATCAATCAAGCGAGCGATCGATCGACAATCAGGAACTCGATTTTTAATACATTTGTGTATGTACATTAGAGCACGCCAAAAAAATCCTGCAATGCGACCGGAATAAGACTCAAATTTTAGCATTTGGTATAGTAATGATCCTCCATGAATCTCACCTCTCTAGGACAATTGTAAGAGGTGCCGCCGCGAGCGTTTAGTTTTCCCATAGGAATTACACGTAAGAAAATGACTTTTTTTGAGGTCAATATATTGAAGAATATATTGATTACATGCCATTTTTGTATTGTGCATGCTCAGATTCCTTAAATTCCAAAAAAAAATGGTTTTGAAGGAATTAAAAAGGATAATTTAGGAATTTAAATAATCTCAGCCTGCATATTACTTAAATGGCATGTAAACAATGTGCCGTATGCATGAAAACTAAGAAAAGATTTTTTTCTTAAAATCTCATGCCTTTCACTTAAATTTATTTGAACAAATAGAGTGAAAGGTCTGAAAACTAAAGGCTCGCAGCGGCACCTCTTACAATTGTCCTAGAGAGGTGAGATTCACGGAGGATCATTACTATACCAAATGCTAAAATTTTAGTCTTATTCCGGTGGCATTGCAGGATTTTTATTTCTTTTGACGTGGTCTCATATACATGTGCATATATATGTAACTGTGACCAATTGTGTATAAATATGTAAGTAAATCGTATTTGCATTTTCGACTACATATCGATGGCTGAGTGGAAGATCGACCTATCTCGGCTGCCAGTTCGAAAACGCTCTATCTCAAAAAACTTTTCAAGAATGCCCTATTTCAGAATTTAATTGAAAAACACCCTATCTCAAAATTCGGTTCAAAAACGCCCTATCTTACTTCAAAATGTATTGAAAATATGCTGATATAGGGCGTTTTTGAATCGGCAGCTGAGATAGGGCGTTTTTGAAACGAATTCTGAAATAGGGCGTTCTTGAAAAGTTTTTTGAGATAGAGCGTTTTCGAACTGGCTGCCGAGATAGGTCGATCTTCCACTCAGCCATCGATATGTACTATATATGTATGTATACGTAGGTAATTTTCCGTGAATTTAAAGTTTTTTAAATTGTCTTGCCTGTGTGTGACGTGTGCTTAATATCTAATCTAAAATTACATATAAATAACATATGTATACTTACAAACATTTTTGCATTTGTGTCAATGTAAAAAAAAATTTATAACATACATATATGTAGTTGTAATTGCTTAATCATAATAAAGTTAAATAACAGTGAGATTAACATTCCTTAACCATTCGATTTGCGTTTACATAAATAAATACACTGAGGGAAATAATGCATAGTAAAAATGAATACTTTATATTTGATTATCGTTTCAAAATGTTCGTATTTAAAAATAATATTTTCATACAAAATTTATTACGCACGTATTTGACTGTTCACATCTGAGTATGTACATGTAAGAGTACATATGCACCCCAAGCATGCAGAGCGCCGCTCTGAGAGCGCGGTGACAACACACACATACATACATAGCACATGTTTATCCGTACAAATCGCGTGCTGTGGTGTTGATGGATATTCAACATTTGAAAGCAGATTTATATGGCTGGGTGTAGCTGAGTGCGCAAAGATGCTTGCCACAAGTTGTTGATATCCGGAGATGGTCGGGTTCGAACTCCACTGCAGGCAACATGCAACTTAATTTTTTTTTTTTAGTTTTTCTCTTGATTATTCACTTCACGGATGCTTTTTCAGTACGAACGCGGTCATTTTAAAATGCGCGTAATTGAATTGAATATTTACCAATATACAGTACTTTCGTTGACGTTTATAATAAGATCAATTACGTTTCTATTTGATTTTAATATTTTTTTCCCTCAGTGTGTGTACGTGTGTGTAAATACGTATGTACATACATATAAGGTGCAATTTAAAATACTTTTATGTTGACTAAGAATTTAGTTCGTTATTACAATATCTTCGCAAGTGCATATAAAAATAGATAAATGTCTAAAAAGATAAAAGTCCGCATTAATATTATTCGATTTCTCATCCTTAGTTTTTAAATAATTTTTTTTTGTTTTATAAAAAATTTGACACATTCATCTTTTCCATTTCCTTGGTAAAATTAGAGTCTTTAATTATTTGCGATAAAATCATTTCAGTTATTTTGTGTGTATGTATTAGATATAAAACAGGTTCTATTTTAATAAAGTATGATTAGCTTCTAAATACTGCTTCAATTTCATCAAGTGGATTCCTGGAAAATGGGAAGGAAGTAAAGTGGTAAGAGTTAAAATGCAGAGGGAATAAGGTGTGCAAATATGTACATACATAAATGTATAATGGAGAGTTAAATATATTAAAGGAATACAGGGATGGGGAAAGTCAAAAGTAAAAAACAAATAAGTGGTATTTTTAGTTTCCACTCAACTCGAATTTAATTGTGCTTTTGGAAAAAAAAACATAATAAATTAACATACATTTTAATAAAAATCGTTGAATATGGATTTTTCGGCGGTACTTTAATAGGAAGGTTCCATTAATTCATTGATTGAGTTCACGCAAGGCTATATGTGTTATCGATACGAGATCGAAAGCTGTGCAAGACCTAGACTTGATATGATAATAGCAATTTAATGCAAACCAGCTGAAACATATTGTGCAAAAGCAAAAAGAGCTTTAGTTCTGGATCAGAAAAAAGCTTATGAAAATCACGTGTAACCAAATGGAAAAAAAAACAAAACATATTTGTTATCCATTAGCATTAAGGAAAATAAAAAAAGCAGTTACAGAATGGAGTTTTTGTATTGAGCTGAACTCTTCCTCGATACAAATTTCTAGACAACACCACTTTGTGGCTGCCAAAATGTACAAATCCTTACAAATGTACAGATCGTGTGATTCCATCTTCAGTCTTTATAGCGCACCCGATGAAACCGTATTGAAAAGTAAACAAAGGTTTTATTCAACATTTGTTTAATAATAAATTTGCGCAGTGTACAGAAATGGAAGTGAACAGTAATACAAATTTATTATTATTACATTATTAATAATTCTAATTAAAAACGGGCTGTATGTATAACGAAAACCAGCCAATTTTGAATTCGTGTTAATGAGTTATTCGTTTATTCGTGTTTTTTAACCGATGTGAGAGATAAAAACCGATTTGAAAACAAATTCGAGTCAGTACACTTTTTAATTTCCGCGCGTATTGAAATTTTGTTTAAGCATCCGTTTTGAATCACAGCGAACTCAGTCAAAGTGCTTTATGTGTCGGTATAAACAAGGTATACATATATATATGTATCTCAAAAAACTTTCCACTTTCATAGAAAATGCAAGGCGGACGCGTTTGCTTTCTATTATGAAAAACGTCTAGTCCTTATGTCCCGCCCCTACAAATTATATATCGTTACAAAGCTTAAAAAAACACTATCGAAGCGGTAAAAATTAAGTATGGTATGTACATTGTTTAAAAACTGCAAACAAAAAAGGTTTGTTTGCATAATTTTTGCAAAAAAAAAAATCTGCAAAAAAGTATTGTTTCCAATTTTGGCCTCTCAATCTTACATATCATCGTTTAAAGTACAAAACCGCGTATCGTCCTTCTGCAAAACCGCGTAACTGACATTGGCTGCCAAAAATTGGATTTGCTCACACAAGCTCTTGGCTCAATCCTTATCCATTCGTTCTTAAATATACTAGCCAGAAATGCGATTGCTTTATAAAAAAGAGAAACATTTTGAAACATGAGAGTTTTTACCCTCTAAAAAATAATTTCTAAAACATCACATACGCGGTTTTGCATTTTGCTGATACGCGGTTTTGCATTTTGTTTATACGCGGTTTTGCACTTTAAACGACGATATGTTTGTAAGTGTGACATGAAATAAGAATTTTAAGAAAACGTAGGTATTCAGTTTTTCAGAATTCAAGAAAGCAAAACAGATATGGACAGGGATAAGAGAAAACAGCGCAGTTTAGAAATGAAATTGTTTAAGCTTCATTTCTCTATATTTGTCGGGGTATATTGCGAAATTGCAGGTGAATATTCAGAGGACGTTTAGCCAACGGCAAAATATTTAATATTTAATTAAATTTACCTTTGTTAACAGCTAGAGCAGCCAAGGGTGGGAACAATAAAAACAAATGTGTATATGGTAACAAGAGTGGACAGACGTCGGGAACATTCAAGCGAATGAGTTGTTTACCACAGTGTTAGCGTTTTTTTCTATCTTTTATGCAACACTTGTAAACAAGAATGATGAAAACCATGATTTCGCCCAGGGCTGCATGCAAAACACAGTAGCTATGCTGGAGCCGAAAGCACGAATATTCGTTGTGGCCAAGGCATCTGTTCATCATTAGTGGTGTTAATGGATGTGTTTTGTTTGAAAACAAAATAACAATTTAGCTTTAAATACAGCAGATAGGTTGTATTGAATATAAGCCCTCGGCCTGCTGTTTTTATACCCGAGCGCACTTGTGCACAAGGGTATATTAACTTTGTTCGCATAACGATTGTTTGTAACAGACAAAACGAATCGAGATAGATATCGACAAATGTATACATAAATGATCAGAACGAAAACAGAAGACGTCGGTCCGACTGTCCGTGCACACGATAACTCGAGCGAAAATTGAGATATCTCAACGATATGTAGGTTGCCCTTTATCCAAGGTAGGTTGGTATTGAAAATGGGCGACAGCGGACTGTAACCACGCCCACTTCCCATATAACGGTATTTGCGAAAACTGCGATATTGCAGTAAATATTAGATGCAAATTGTTGAAAATTAGTATGTGGAGGAGAATTGTGGTATAAAATAATATTGTTATGAAATTTTTGGAAAATGGGTGTGACCCCGCCCAAATATGATGAGCTAATTCACTTAAAATCGATTATTGCAATAACCACTTAGCAGAAAATTAGAATATTATAAATTTTTGGAAAATGGGCGTAGCGCCGCTCACTTATGACCACAAATGTGTATCTCGGTAACCGATTTATGAATTTCCACCAAACTCGGTGCACTTAATAACCTTGGTACGGAAAAGCAGTTTGTTGAAAATCATTCAAATCGACCTAAAATTACACCCGCTTCCCGTATAACGGTAAAGTTCAGAAATGCGAAAACTCCCATATTTCAATAACTGAGGACTCTAATTTACTTCAAGTTAATATTTACAATAAACCCCTAACAATAAATAAGACTGCTATAGACTTTTAGGAATTGGGTGTAGCACCGCCCACTTTATACTACAAAGGTGTACCTCGGTAACCACTTAATCGATTTGTACCTAGCTAGGTTCAATTATATCATTAAGTCTAACTCTGCATATTATCGAAAACGTTTGAAAAAGACCTTAACTTATCATGCAAAGGTAAATCAGAGAAAGTTGAAACGACGATATTTGACACCTGCGCCGGGTATATAAAGTTCGGTTTCGCTCCTTCACTTGTTTTAATTCCATTTTATATAGTATGCGTAAAGGGTGGTCCAAAAACAGTAAAGTCGGAATTGTAATGCTCTCACCTCCTAGGATTGTTCTATGTCGAAAAAGTGTACCCCTATTTTTTTATTTTGAAATCAGAAAATAGTTGGAGGTCGCTCAAAGCGCTCAAAGTTTTCCATGTATTTTTATATAGGAAAAAAACAATTTTTCGTAGAAATGATATAGAATCCTTGAAAATCAATATTTTTCGATCGGAAAACTCTGTTTCTCTTCAGGAGACCTTCAGTAAAACATAATACCCAATTGTTTATTTAACCATGTTTTAATACCAACGATTTGTTATTGGTCTTCCCATTGCATTTTTCGGGGTTTTTGGTGGACCTATAAATTATAGTTGCGATGAAAAAATTTTTAAATAAACAATTGGGTATTATTATTGGGAATCTCCTGCAGAACAGAGTTTTCCGATAGAGATGATTTTTAAGAATTATATACCATTTCTACAAAAAGTTTTTTTTCCATATAAAATACATGGAAAACTTTGGGCGCTTTGAGCGACCTCTAAATATTTTTTATTTCAAAATAAAAAATGTGGGTATATTTTTTGCGGTATAGAACAATACTAGAGGGTGAGAGCATAAAAATTCCGACTTTACACTGATGACAAATGCAAATAAGGATTAACATTTTAAAACTAATTAATACAGTTAAAGTATGCATATTAAAGATGATAAAATATGACTTCGATAAATATATCGAATAAACTAGTTTTCGTAAATATTTAAAATTTACTTGCTGACATATTTTACTCAATTTAAAATGTGCATATATGTACATTTAAACTGTCGTGGAAAAAGGTTGCTGGCATCATATTGCCAACGTGTTTGGACCATTTTTCCCCTCGTTAACAGAGTACAGCTTTGTTGTAAGAATGTTGAGGAATTTTATACATTTTCGTCCGTTGCTGTGGATCATTGCTTACGATGGAGTCTTACGCCTGCCTGTTGTGTGTTAAAATAATTGACTAATAATTGACTATGCGGATGATATTGACTACGCGGAAGTACTGCTAACTTGGTCGACGAATGGCTTAAACGTAATGGTTTCCGGCTAGCTATCCAGAAAACTGAAGGTGTACTTATAACAAGCAGGAAGAAGAAAGACAGTACGACTTTGAATATAAATGGGTATGTATTTGAAACCATCCCAACAGTAAGAACCTTAGGTGATGATATACGCTAGGTTATCATACAAAATACACATTGAAACGGCTATTAAGAAAGCGGCTACAGTCCATAATGCGTCAACTAGGTTAATGGCAAATTTAGGAGGTCTTAGCCAGAATCGAAAGAAGCTCTTGAGTAAGGTAACACATTCGCAAGTTATGTATGCGGCCCCTGTTTGGGGGCATGCACTCACACATAAATCGTACGCTAATAAATTAAACTCGATTTTCCCGCTTAGTGCCCTACGTATATGTAGTGCCACTAAGCCACACGGCCAGTGTGATTGCTGGTATAATGACTGTTGATCTAATGGCTAGCGAGATTCAGCGCACCTATTTAACCTCCCGATCCACTGGCAGAGCCCTCTCTAAGCACGAGATCGCGGCCGAACGCCAAAAAAGCCTCGCCCAATGGTGGGAAGCGTTTTCGTCGGGTCGCTGGACTTTCAGACTCATCCCGCGCATCGAAGCCAGGCTTAGCAGATCACATGGCGAAGTAGATTTTTATATGACCCAACTCCTGAGTGGAAATGACTGTTTCAGGCAGTACTTATGCAAGTATGGTCATGATGACATAATGGCGTGTGGTTCATGTGGAAGCGTACCGCAAACTGCCGAGCATATATTCTTTACATGCCCTTCTTTTCTTTTTCATATATGGTAAATGACATTAAGGTCTGAGACGGAGTGAAATCTGACTGAGCTTAGAGTAAAAGAACAACGCCGCCGGATAGAGTAAGGTTATAATGAGTGAAATAAATGAAGTAATTGAAATTAATTGTGTTTCACTCTTGTTTTTTACTCCGCAGGAAATCTTTCTACTAAGCACAGACGGCAAAACGCTCCTGAACCCCTTTTCACAAATGTGGATGAGGGAATATGGAAATGGCGTTAAGAAGCCAGGCATTTTGTAGTCTACGGCCCCTATCTGATGAAATGCGGGCCACTTGATGGATAGTGCGCTATCCCAACGCCTGTACAAAACAAAAAAAAAATATGTATGTACATGTGTGTCTACATTAGGGTGCTTTTTGTTTCGGCAAACTTTTTTTTTTTTACTCCCACCTCGAAATTTTGTGGGTACTACCTAAAAACAAGTTCCCTGAAAATTTTAGCCCTTAATATTAACATTAAGTGCTCGTCCAAGGCGTGTAAAGATTTCCAGTTCGAAATACACGTAAAATTTGATTCTTTTTCTTCAAATACTACAGCTCAGAGGCATTTTGCGGTATAATCTTGGTCAATGATAGGGTTTCTTCAGAATTGAATGCTCTACAAAAGTGCCCATTGCGGCTTAACCCCCCGGCTCCCCCCAGCGAGTTAGTACGGGCCACCAAACCCAATTTTTTCATGAAATTCTCGTTTTTGCCCCTATCTCGTAAATAACAAGAGCTACAGAAAAAATGTCAATGGCAATTTTTTGGGATATTGGACTTTGAAGTTTATCAACAATCATGTTTGGTCTAGGGTGGATTTCTTTTTTATTTTGGTTACTCTTTTCAGGAAATACCCATATGCCAGTAGACAAGATTAGTAATAAGAAAAATAAATTGCTATAAAAAAGTTAGCTTTAAAGGCAGCCCTAAATTTCAGTCTGCCACAGAAAGATATTTGACTGTGTAATTTGCGTGCCCGGATTTATTCTTAAATAAAACAACTAAACGGTTGTTCTAAATCCTGAATTTGTCCCGACAATAAGTCTTATTCGACCAGTGTGCTTTGGGGCAGTAGGCATCGATGCGTGGGCTGTTGTACTTAAAGTAGGAATAATATTAAGAGGCTGTAATTGATCTAATCTAATCTAATCTGTTCACTATTGCAAAAGGAGAATAGAATTATCAATTTCAATATGTACGTATATATTCTTAAATATTTGACAGTTGATTGATTAGAGTAATATTACATAATATCTGTGCTCATAAGCAATAAACGTCTAAGTCAACTTAAAAAAGAATTATAGTTATATATGTTACCGTATTCCGTAACTACTATTCCATTCGTGTGTGAAAACCCCATCTCGCCAGCTAGGCTATTTAAAAAGTTAGAGACGAAAGTATTTTTGTTTCCCCATATGGCTAACATTATAATCCAAATATTTAACTTTTTTTCTAGATTTCAGGGCTCGAATCGTCACATACGATATCGTATTACTCGTCACGTAAAAACGCCGTTTTCGGATTATGACATACGTGAGCGTACTCTTTATCCCATTCAACTTCTACGACCGACGGTATCACGTAATTTTCTTTCGTATGGTTTTCGATCCGTGAACGGATGTTACGATTCGAGCCCAGGTTTTTCGACATAGGCGGTTATTGCTTATGACCACAGATATGTGCCTACATAAATACATAGTTAGTACATAATGCTTAAAAAATGTTTATTTTAATAAATTTGCAATCAGTACATCTCAATATGTTCACTTCATCATTTAATGTTCTTAAATATTCTAAGTATAAGTATGTTTGTGTATGTATTATAAGTAAATTAAATATATTGAGTCGTATTTATAGTCAAATTAAAGTCGACTCTAAAATTAGCTGCAGCTTTTTGAAATAATTTTCAATGGAATATTTGTTAAAAAAGCTGCAACTCAATTTATCGACTTTATTTCGACTATGAATATTCCCCAATATATGTACATCCAATTAGAGCTCTAAAATTATATAAAGTTCATCCTCGTCTCTTTACATTGGGAAGTGTGTGTATGTATAGATGTGAGAAATGAGTAAGAGCCGAAAGAAATGAATGCAAAAGAGAAGAATATCCCATAGGAAATTAATGTTAAGCATAGTCTGAAAGTTATGTAAACAGTGAACCAAATAGGGAAACATAAGCATATATAAAACAAAAGTGTTGATTTTAAACAGCCAAAACCAATTTAAAGCACAATTAAATTCGAGTTACTAGTAAATAAGAGGTACCTCAGTTACCGGAAAAGGCAAATTAATAAATTCGACAATTTTCAAAGATGCACGATATAAAAAAAAACTATGTGAGAATTGCATTTAAATAACAACGATGCGGCATTAAATGTTTATATGTGCAACAACATGTGAAATTTTTATAAATTAATATGTACACATGTTTTTAGGTGCTAAGCATCAAAGCTAAACTTTCACCAAAAGCCTTTAAAATCATTAACAATGCAAATTAAATTTAAGTTGATGTTTTAGATGCAAGAAATATGCAAATGACCGATATCACATCGCATTTAGCGCACACACATAACAACGTATGTACATGTGTATGTATTCAGATACATATGTGTACGCTGATTGCTTGATATAATATTTGTCAATTTAGATATGTATGTTAAGCTCATTTGATTTGTATGACATTCACTCACCTCTTTTCATCCGCAACACAATTGTCACACTCGGCGATAGTATCCCGAAGTACGTTACGATGGTGAACTATAAGATGCCTTTCGTCCTCATAATTGTAATCCACCTCATAATTCTCATCATCGGAATGCAGGTTTTGGTGTTCACCAGCGATGGTTGTAGCAACGGGGGCAGAAGAAGAGCCGAGGGAAGTATCATTCTCATCGTTGTCATTCGCGGAGGAGCCATCCAATAATCGCGATTTCTTATCACGACGAAGCGTTGCAATTTTCTTTTCTTCTTCTTGCTTTAACTTCTCAACTTCATCCTTTGACAGGAATGAAAAAACTTTTTCTATTGGTGTGTGCAAAAAGAAAAGAAAAGTGGAAGAATAATGTATGTATGTGAACAATATAAAAGAGCATATACATAGAAAAGTCGTGAACAAAGAAAAAACAACTGAGAAAGGCCATTAAATTCTTCATTCACGCAAACTTTGCCTGACAAGTAAAGGCGCCTTTGGCTTCATGTGTCGAGTCTACAGGACTGTTATCTGAGCAATTGGATTGCATATTCAAATATTTCGAATTTGCAGGTTGACTCCTTCGCTAAACCATATTTATATGTATGTACATAGTATAGGTAAGAACTTACAGCTGTACCTAAACAAAAACGTTGAAGGGAGCGTTTTCTGCAACAAAACAAAAGCGTCAACGCTACGTCAAATGTGCAAATAGCAGAAACAATGAGCGCAGGTCTGTGTCTGTGAAATACGAAAATCACATTTTTACGTTTTCTACACCCATTCTTCCAGCCTGTCGAACATGACCATCGCACACATTCAAACCAGGGACCGAACATAACCGTTATTGATGAAAACTGTTATGGAAAATTCACTATGAAGGAAATATTCTACAACTAAGTGATACATACCAATCGATTTCTTTTTTCCGAGACTCAAATTGAAAACAAATTTTTATTCGCAATTTTTATGCAAAATTAAAAAATATAACAATTATTTTTTATTTTTATATTATAAATCCAAAATAACAATTATTTTTGTTTTTTTATAATATATGCCTTGGATAACAGTTATTGAAGACTTTTATTTATAAAAGTTATAAATAACAAGTAAGAAAGTCTAATTTTTAACGGGGCCGAACATTAAATACCCGGCGCAAGTATTAAATATATGTTTTTCACCTCTCCGAAAGCTGCCGCTACATGGTAAGCCGGTGTGTATCAATTTTGAGTAAATTAGCGTCCTCAAATTTCGAAATATTGAAGTTTCAAGCATTTCTGAAATTTACCGTTACATGAAAAGCGGCCGTAATTTTAGTCCGATTTCAATAATTTTCAACGTTTTGCTTTTATGTGGCAAGCACAATAACCATACCGGGTTTAATACAAATTGGTAAACGGCTACCGAGTTACATATCGTTGCCTTAACATAGAAAGGCCCTATCTGACATCGTCGCTGATTTACAAAAAGTGGTAACTAACTAAAAATCGAAAATTTACGTTTTAATTGATTATGATGCAGTTGATCGAATTATGTGGCCTCACATCGTTTTATGCAATAAAAGATTTTAGTTAGTTACGGCTTTGTGCATTTCAGCGACGATGTGAGATAGGGCCTTTCTATATTAAGGCAACGATATATGTGATCATAAGTGGGCGGTGCCACGACCATTTTCCAAAATTTTATCATAAACGTATTTCTTGGTGAAGGATTGTGGCAAGCGTCACTTTTGAATAAATTTGCTTTAATATTTACTAATTTATCGAATAGATTTTGTATTTGGATGTGGGCTTGGTTATTGTCCGATTTTAAAAAATTTCGGCCATTTTGTATGTTGTACCAAGGCCACCAACTGTGCCAAGTTTGGAAGAAATCGGTGCAGCGGTTACCAAGATATACACATGTAACCATAAGTGGGGGTGGCTACGACCATTTTCCAAAAATTTATAATATTCTTATTTTTCGTCTGAAAATTATTGTAAATATCGATTTTGAGTGAATACTCTCCAGTAGTTACTAAAACATCGCAGTTTTCGTATTTCTGAAAATTACCGTTACATGGGAAGTGGGCGTGGTTACAGTCCGATTTCGCTAATTTTCAATACCAACCTACCTTGGATAAAGGGAAACCTACATACCAAATTTCGTTGAGATATCTCAATTTTTGCTCGAGTTATCGTGTACACGGACGGACGGACAGACATATATGGCTTAATCGACTTCTCTCTTCATTCTGAGCATTTATGTATAAATTTGTCTATNGACGGACGGACGGACGGACAGACAGTCACCGCTTAATCGATTTCTCTTTTCATCCTGATCATTTATGTATACATTTGTCTATATCTATCTCGATTCGTTTTGCCTGTTACAAACAACCGTTATGTGAACAAAATTATTATACCCTTGTGCACAAGTGCGCTCGGGTATAAAAATCAGTCAGTGCCTTTTACTTTAAAAGTCATCAATATAAATCAGTCACCGGCCTTTATTTTTTAAATCATTCGTATAAAAGTCATTAATATTTTTCGCAGTCAAGAAGGGTTTGGAAACAAAAGTTTATTATGACTTATACAAAAGACTTTTATAAGTATGATTTAAAAAATAAAAGTAAGTGACTGATTTTTATACCCGAGCGCACTTGTGCACAAGGGTATTATAACTTTGTTCACATAACGGTTGTTTGTAACAGGCAAAACGAATCGAGATAGATATAGACAAATGTATACATAAATGATCAGAATGAAAAGAGAAATCGATTAAGCGATGATTGTCTGTCCGTCCGTCGTGCTACACGATAACTCGAGCAAAAATTGAGATATCTTAACGAAACTTGTGGTTGTACGTTCTTTCGGCAGTGGACGGTTGGTATTGAAAATGGAGCAGAAATCGGACAGTAACCACGCCACCTCCCATGTAACGGTAATTTTCAGAAATACGAAAACTGCGATTTTTAGTAACTACTGAAGATTATTACACTCAAAATCGATATTTACAATAATTTTTAGACGAAAAATAAGAATGTTATAAATTTTTGGAAAATGGGCGTAGCCACGCCCACTTATGGTTACATGTGTATATCTTGGTAACCGCTACACCAATTTCTTCCAAACTCGGCACAGTTGTTGGCCTTGATACAGCATACTAAATGGCCGAAAATTAAAAAAATCGGAAAATAACCACGCCCACATCCCATATAACGGTAATTTTCGGAAATACGAAAATTGCGATATTTTAGTAACTACTGAAGATTATTCACTCAAAATGTATATTTACAACAATTTTTAGAGGAAAACTAAGAATGTTATAAATTTTTGGAAAATGGGCGTAGCCACGCCCACTTATGGTTACATGTGTATATCTTGGCAACCGCTGCACCGATTTCTTCCAAACTTGGCACAGTTATTGGCCTTGGTACAGGATACCAAATGGCCGAAAAGTTTTAAAATCGGACAATAACCACGCCCACATCTCATATAACGGTAATTTGGAGAAATACGAAATCTTCGACAAATCAGTAAATATTAAAGCCAATTTATTCAAAATTGATGCTTGCAACAATTCCTTACCAGGAAATACGTCTATAATAAAATTTTGAAAAATAGGCGTGGCACCGCCCACTTATGATCACATATATGTATCTCGGTAACCGTTCCACCAATTTGTACCAAACTCGGTATTTTTATTAGAAATGCTTTAAACGTCAATATTTTGAAATTTAAGGACGCTAATTTACTCAAAATTGATACACCCCGGCTTACCATGTAGCGGTAGCTTTCGAAAAGGTGAAAATCATATATTTAATATTTGCGCCGGGTATTTAATGTTCGGCTCCGCTCGAACTTAGACTTTCTTACTTGTTATTTATGAGTTTTATAAATAAAAGTCTTCGATTACTGTTATCTAAGACATATAATTTAAAAATCAAAAATAACTGTTATTTGCAGATTACTTACATAAAAATCAAAAATAATTGTTGATTTGTTATAAAATAAAAGTCAGAACGGTTATTTAAAGAGTAATTACATAATAGTCAAACAATAATTGTTAAAGAGCGATTTTTTAATAAAAGTTGTAACTGTTAAGGTCCCCGATTCAAACCAGAGAACAGCTTTGAGTATGATCAAGCCTTTTTGATCACACTCACTAAAAATCAAGCACAAGCGAACGCCACACTCGGCTACTATGTGTTCGATCGAGATGCATACCCGACAGCTGCTTTGGTTACGAACGAGTCTGTTCGATCACCCTCGCTATAAATTGAGCACAAGCGAACACCACACTCGGACACCCGCAGCTAACCCGAAAATTTGTGTAACAATGAAACGGACACCCGAACATTGCGATAAAATGCAGGACAACAAAGAAATTTACGCTGAAGGTAACTGGCGCCAATATGTTCCCACAAAGCATACGAAAATGTTGTTGCTTTGTGCTTGTGCATACGCAATGAAAAAATTAGAAGCGAAGTAGACAAAAATGTTTTTGCATCTATTTCGTATAGTTTCGCGTGGAAAGCTGTGTGTGTATATATTAGAACACAGCCTAAAACTATGTAGGTACATAAGTACTTTTACAAAAAATAAATGTGCACCGAGTGTATAGGGCTTGGGCATTGCCGATCTACACACATTTATACCTAAATGGATGTAGGCGTCGTGATGCCGCATTTTGTATGAGCAAAAATATAAGAAATGGTTAAATGTACACTTAAACAAACTACCGAAAAATTCAACCTTCTCTTTACCCTCTACGCACAAAAACTAAGAACACCGCGATGAGAAGGCAACATTTTTTGTAGAAACAAAAACGTCATAAGCCAATCAAGAAAATTTTGTGCACACTCGGGTTGAAACTCGAACACCCGGGTATATTGAGCTGCAAAGCACCCGAACCCAATCAAGTATGTATGAAAAGCAATCGGGTGTTGTGGCCAACATGTTCGTCTTGAGCTCAGTCAATAACGAACAATACTTCTGCTCGTATACAGAGAACGATGCAAAACGGGTTTTGTTAGATGATCGAGTATACACGAAAATCATGCACCCGCTGCAGATGTCTGATTCAAACTAAAAAAACCGTCATGTAAAACGTTTTTTATTTTAACAATAGGCTTAACTTATAAAAGGTTAGCGCTTACACATACAATGTTGTCACACAAAGGGGAGGGACCTATAGTTTTACTCCGACTCCGAACGGCGATTGTATTTTCATGAGTAGCTGTTTTTCATGGCAGAAATACACTCGGAGGTTTGCCATTGCCTACCGAGGGGCGACCGCTCCAAGCATTCGTACGGGACAAAAACACAAGTGGTTTTCGCGACCAACATTTCTAACGTCGCTTTCAGCGAAACCTGGGGCAATATTTCAATGGGACTAATTTTAGAATGTTGTGCATTGATGTCTCTTAAAAACAGTTTTGATTTTACCTAAAAATTATGAATACTTTTTTAAATTTTAATCAGTGTCTCCAGCAGGCAAAGCAAAAACTTACAGTTAATTGCAATCGCATAGTTTCTTACGCATTTTATTATTATTGTACCCATAAAGATTTTAGAGAGCAAAAGTCAATGCATAAATCTTTAAGAACTTTTGTCAAAATAAGATGTGCAATAGAAATATCGAAATAAGAAAAGTTGCGCTTGCATAACTTTGCATTCGAAAGTCTCGAAATGGTTTATGAATAAATGTATTGTACGTATTTTTTTGTTTCTCTATGAAAATATTTAGCAATGTAATTTTATTAACTTTTAATATTTTCTCTGTGGACCTTCTAGTGGAAATGCCCAATGTAGCTGATAATACTGTGATATAATTTCAAGGTTTTTCTGCTGAAAACATTTGTAGAACATTTTAGCCCTTTAACATTATTTTAATTTAACTTCAAATGAGGGACAAAAAGACCCCCAAACGGAAGTTGAAAATTTACTATAAGTCTCGGGAGTTTTAAATCAATTTATGCATTATTCACTATCTCATTAGCACATAGACATAGTGCAGCGAACTAAAATACAGCGGCTCAACTGGCTCAGCCATATCGTAGAAATGAACAGAAATGCTCCAGCTCTGCGGTAACAGAGGAAGAGGAAGGACTCCTCCGCGATGGGAAGACAGTAGAAATATGTGTCGAAACAGTATTTATTCTTATGCACCAATACTATATACGTAATCCTTTAACTAACTAACGCTTTGGATAAACGTAAATGAAATCCATTATTAACCATATATTGTCAAAAATTGGTAACTAAGTATACACATTTAGTAGATGAATCTAGACTTCTTTCTCAATATACTACACACTGAATATGAACCAAATCGGACCATTTTTCAAAATATCTCTGTCCAAGCTCAGGCCAGATATATGTATAATAAATTATTATTAATAACTCACCAAAGCTACATCGAATCCAATAACATCCCTGCAAACCAAAGTTCCCGAAATCTTAACGAAATCTTTATTATTATTATTTTATTATATATATATTTTATATTTTATTATTATTATTTTACTATATATATATTTTATATTTTATTATATATATATATGTATATATATTCTTCACATAGCAGCATTATTTTCATTGCTTTAACGATTTTCTTCCGAAATTTCGTAAAAGAATCGCAGTGTGTATAGTTTATTTCATTTTAGACGATTCGGCAAAAAATCGGAATTCTTCAAAATTTCTCTACAATTCAGAATACTCTGAAAAAGTGGTTTGCAGGGATGTTTATAAGGGAAACAGCTTTTGAGGGTTGTGTTGTGGTCTAATGTGACTAATATAAAAACTAAAAATTTGTTTTACTGTCGTATTAGCTGGTAAAAAAATTAACACAAAGTTGAAAATAAACATAAAATAAAATCATTGAAATAGAAGCATATGTATTTCCAACGATGATACGAACTAATGAATTTTAAAATTTGCAATCCGAAACATAAATATTTTGCAATTATTCGCAAACGGAATTCAAAATTAACGGTCCAAATGATTAAAATGATGATGATTAAAAAAGGTGATAGAACCTTCCACTTAGGCTTAAAATAAAGCAACAACTCTCGGCTACTATCTCTGAAAATACCATCTCTGCACCTTGACCTAATGGTCACTAATAGTCATTTATTGACTGCTGAATATGGAGCGCTCCAATAGAACTAATAGAGCGCTTTTGGCCCCGTTGGGACCCTAGAAAGCTGAATTTTTGCAATAAACGATTTTATATTTTTTCTTCGACAGAAAGAAAAGGCCTACATATAACATGAAGTCACTTTTTCGTAAGACTAACGATTTAACCACGATCTTAGGCGTAAACATTTTCAACTCCAGCTCACAATTGACATCGATTTGAGAGGAAATATTTTAGTGTGAGCCAAAAATTACCAAATTTTAAGATTCACTTGTATGGATGTATATTACATACATGTATGTATGTATATATTGCAGTTTGCCTAGAGAAACTAGTTCGGATATATGTAATTCAAACTTGCCGGTCCCTTCGAACCAGCAGCGAAGGTAATGCACAGGTGGCGAGTTTAATATAAAGGTACTGTTTATGTTGTGCTCAAATGACTTTTTTTCTATTTTCTGTAGTTCAAATTTCCACTGAATTTCTCCTCTTGACTCGTTCCGAAATAGTCTCACATTAGGGATGTGCGATTAATCGGTTCATCAAGATTTTAGTTAATCATAATCCTGATTAATCACATAATTTGATAAATCAGATTCTGATTAATCAGATCCTGAGTAATTACTGTTTACTCCAAAAAAATTTATTGAAATCTGTTGGTGATTTCGTTTATTGCAAAAAATGTTGCCCTCCCCCGGTGCAAAATGTGTTCGACGTTACACTCAACCCTGTAAAAAGGCCTGTTTTTGCCTTCTTGTCCTTGTATAGCTCACGCATCCCTTAATATAGTCGTTTTAAACAACCATCTGATTTTCAGGGCAACCATCTCCCCTAACAAGGCTTCACAGGGCAGAGATTGTGCCTTTTTTGTCTTACAAGAGTGTTACATTTTAAGAAACGAACACAAAATTTTCTCACCCTTTGCCTTTATTTTAAAATCGAATACGAAAAGCAAGGGGCAATCAAAAGGCGACATTTTTTGGTAGAAACGAAATCACCATAAATAACTTTGTTCATTTCTTTCGAGTTTGCTTTCACACCAAATTAAATTTTCTTTATATGTATGTTCGTATGCACATTCAATATTTTTCTTATTAGTAAAAAAAAAAAATGCCAAACAAATAAGTACTATGTAGCATGCAAGGTGTATTAAACAAGGTGTGATTGACAACTCAGTGCGGCTCTCTTTTAAGGTACTATAATGTCAAAAAGTATAAACAAACGAATTAACCCTTAGTGATGCATGTATCTTATCAACACTGATGTCCTAGGCTTTTATTTCGATTATAGTTTTGTTTTACTTACATTACTTACATCACATATATTTTGTCAATAAAATAAAACAAATTGTTTATAAAATCGTTTTATCAATTTTCTTGTTTTTAATTGTCCTAGTTTTATGCTTTTGCGCGTTTATTTTTATATTTCAATTTTTTATCCTAAGCATTATTCGACACTTATAAAAGTATGATTTTACATTTTTTACCAATTTTATATGTGAGCTTAACAATTTTGAAATTAAATTTTTTTCATGTGAACTAGTTTTCCATTAAAGACCTTGCTTCGAGCGGTTTTAATTTAAGCTCTTCCATACTTGCTTGCATGGTTTAATTATTTCGGTAAGCCGAAGTATTTCTGTTCGCAACGTGCATTCTAAAGAGTCGTCTGTTTGAGTTTGGGCATCAAAAAAGAATGTATCCTGATCGTGTACTAAATCCTCACTTGTATCAGTTTTTCCGTATGGCATTGGGACTGCGCATGGGTATAAACGAGCTCGTTGGAAAGTGTTTGATTTGCACATCACTTTCCTTGAAGTGGTTTTCACAAACGCGAGATGAATCACGTAGTACAACACCAAAGCTTTCTTCCCATCGCTGCCGTCTTAATTCGCAACTAGGTGGTTTAAAACATCGCACTATTTTCGTGTCCTGACTTTTATTGCATCGTTTCCTCTTGGTTTCCTTACATTAAATATTTAAGCAAAGTCGAGCGTATTTACTTATTACCAAACTTAAATGTACTTACTTGCTCTTCTCGGCGGTTTATCTCTTAACAATTTCACGTTTATTAAGAAAATTTGCTTTGCTTGAAAAATTTATGTGTATTTTTTTTTTAATTCAAATTTGAAAAAAAGCACATTTTCAAATGGGTTAACAATTCATTTCAATTTGACATTATAGCCTGTTTCTTATGAAAGCAATGTCAAAATCAATCACACTTTGTTGAATATATTTTGGTAGCATGATAAAAATATAGCAAGGTAGAACCGTTCTCTCAATTTGTCGGCCATGATTTTTTTTTAAGTTTGCCAACATTTTAAAATCATATAAAAGTGAAGATAAAAAAATTAAATTGANGCCTGTTTCTTATGAAAGCAATGTCAAAATCAATCACACTTTGTTGAATATATTTTGGTAGCATGATAAAAATATAGCAAGGTAGAACCGTTCTCTCAATTTGTCGGCCATGATTTTTTTTTAAGTTTGCCAACATTTTAAAATCATATAAAAGTGAAGATAAAAAAATTAAATTGATCGAAATTGTTGTTGCTTGAGATTGAAAATAAAAATGTGTGTGTGAGTTTGTGAGTAAATTTAAAAATTAAATTGTTTGGAAACGTCAAGAATTTTAAAAGTGACTCTCGGTTCTACCTTACTATCATATATGTAATACTCCTATATTGGCAGTAAGAGCTAGTACCGTCCGAAAACACTACAGTACAGATATATCAATAAACATGTCGGAAAGAAAAGGAACACATACGTTTATAAATAAACATATACACGACACATTTACAAAAACGGCACTCAAGTACACAATACATTGACAAAAACAGTACTAGACTGTCTCGCTTTGATTTCGGAATGCTTACACATTGAGATGTTAGCTTACTACCAATATAGAAGTA
>NW_016157181.1:110202-118066 GCF_001687245.7 Rhagoletis zephyria
GTGGTACATACTACAATATTCTTATATTGTTTAACTAAATGGAACAAATGTATGTAATATATAAATGGAACAAATGTATGTAATATATAAAGTACAGCCGTGATCATTTTTTGTGTATCAAATAGATATTAGAACACACTTTCCACCATATAGTTTCGAAATACAAAATCACATTTTCGCGCTTTTTATAATCGAAACTGTATGGTAGAAAGTGTGTTCTAATATCTATTTGATACACAAAAAATAATCACGGCTGTATTTTTTGCTGATATAATACATACATATGTTCCATTTAGTTAAAAAATATAAGAATATTGTAGTATGTACCACAAAAAAGTATATTTTCTATAAAAAATCATAACTCAGAAAAAAAAATCTTCGCTATTAGAGATTTGGGTTGATTGTAGTTCAAAGTGTCTCTTTCCCGGTAAAAAAGTTTGAGAAAAAAAAATACACTTTTGAGAAATTAAATTTAAAACAAAATATGCACTTTTTGTTTATTGTTAAATACAAAATTTTAAATAATGAAAATCAATAATTATATCATTCTATCTTGAAGTGACAAGAATTACTGACATTTGAGTAAAAACATTGTTGGAATCTATTAAATTTTGACAAAGTTATGGGCATTTTAAAAACACATTCTCACTGTCAATTCGAATAATCGATTTTTTTCCTGAAAAACAAAATCGCGTTTAATTCGGCCGGAAAATTTTTCCGAGCCAAAAGAAAAAATACGCGTCTCATTATTTGGACCAACAAACAATGTATTTGAGTTTGGTCGAAATTAAAAATCATGCTCGTACCTGACCGGTTGTCTGGAAATGGAAAGCATCAGAAGTATTACATATATGCTTACTATATTTTTATCATGCTATGTAGTACATACGACGTAAATAAGTGTATATGTTTGTAGCACCTTAAAATGCAAAATACGTACACATTAGTATATACATAGGTACATCTATATATGGGCAAAAGTAAAAAAAGGTACACTTTCAAAACAAAAAGTTTAACTTCTCAAATCTCTTAATAAATCGTTAAATGTAAGTGTAATTCATTTTCATCAAGTGCGAGGAATAAATATTTAGATTGCTGAAATAGAATAAGCTGGTTTCAAATTACGCTGTGCAAGTTGTAGATTTTAAGCAAAGATGTTGTTGGACGTTCGAAATTCAATGGCATCCCCCGTTATACCAGTTATCGAGGCAACGGTACTTGAAACTTGGATTAAATTTTAACTATTTTATAAATAACTCCCTCAGTTTTGAAGATGTTTTACTAAAATTTTGCACATAACGGTTTTTTTTAATATTATCCAAATTATTCCTTAAAATTATCGAAACTGGTTCACTATAACATCTAGGTCCCATACAACTGATTATTAATTGGAGGAGTTATAGCGTAAAACAACGTCTCTGAATAATCAGTTTTATGGGACCTAGATGTTAAAGTGAACCGATTTCGATGATTTTAAGAGATAGTGAAGGTAATATTAAAATACAATCGTGAGCAAGATTTTAGTACAATATCTTCAAAACTGAGGGATTTTTTTTATAAATTAGTTAAAATTTAAGCAAAGTTTCAAGTACCGCTATCTCGAAAGGTGGAGCCAATCGGGCAAAACTGGGGACGCCATTTAATTTAGAATGCTCCAATAAAGTAAGAGCAACTATCGGAACCTTTGTCGAAAAAAGTTGAATTGATCCCACGCTCGAAATATTTTCACTACAAGAAGGATCCTCATTAAAAGTAGTAAAAAAAATTTTGAAGCATTTTACAGGTGCATATATGTAATGTTACAAAAAAATATAGATCGTTGTGTCTTCAATTAAGATGTGTTTGGAATAAAAATTAAGCTCAAGATCGCAGAATATTTTATCTTTAAAATTTGGTTTATTCTGAAAGCACACCTCTTCCTAAGGTATCAAATTATTCGTAATTGTTTGTAGAAAAATATACATACTTAAAAAGTTTTTAAAATGAAATGCTTCAAAAACTATACGCGATAAGCCGAAAATTTTGAAAATTGTGAAAAGTAGAGTTACACACCTTTCGTTACTTGCCGTTTAGTTATTTTTATACCCGAGCGCACTTGTGAACAAGGGTATTATAACTTTGTTCACATAACGGTTGTTTGTAACAGGCAAAACGAATCGAGATAGATATAGACAAAATGTATAGATAAATGATCAGAATGAAAAGAGAAATCGATTAAGCGGTGACTGTCTGTCTGTCCATCCGTCTGTCCGTCTGTGCACATGATAACTCGAGCAAAAATTGAGCCATCTTAACGAAACTTGCTACGTGCACTTCTTTCGGGCGTAGGACGGATGGTATTGCAAATAGGTAAAATCGGACAATAACCACGCCTACCTCCCATATTACGGTAATTTTCAGAAATACGAAAACTGCGATATTTTAGTAACTACTGAAGATTATTCAATCAAAGTTGATATTTACAATATATTTTAGACGAAAAATAAGAATATTATAAATTTTCGGTAAACGGGCGTAGCCACGCCCACTTATGGTTGCATGTGTATATCTTGGTAACCGCTGCACCAATTTCTTCCAAACGTGGCACAGTTGTTGGCCGAAAATTTTTAAAATCGGACAATAACCTCGCCCACATCCCATATAACGGTAATATAGAGAAATACGAAATCTTCTATAAATCAGTATATTAAAGCGAAGCAAGAAATACGTTTGTGGTAAAATTTTGGAAAATGGGCGTGGCACCGCCCACTTATGATCACATATATGTATCTCGGTAACCGTTCTACCAATTTGTACCAAACTCGGTATATTGCCACATATAAGCAAAACGTTGATAATTATTGAAATCGGACTAAAATTACGGCCGCTTTTCATATAACGGTAAATTTCAGAAATGCTTGAAACTTCAATATTTCGAAATTTAAGGACGCTAATTTACTCAAAATTGATACACCCCGGCTTACCATGTAGCGGTAGCTTTCGGAAACGTAAAAAACATATATTTAATACTTGCGCCGCGTATTTAATGTTTGGCTCCGCCCGAACTTAGCCTTTCTTACTTGTTTAAATCACACTTTAGTTACCAACTAGATACATATGAAGTGTACACATAAGTACTAATTGCACATAAAATTTCAAACCAGTATATGGTATGCTTCAAAAGTTATGAGATAATTAATTTTTCACCTCTTAAAATTTACATAAAAAAATCACTTGTTTTTAATATTGTTTGGAATTAATCTATAACTCAAACGTTATGCAACAAGTTGATTAAACACTTTTTTGAGGCTTCATGTATACGTCTATGAATTATATCCAAACACAAGCAGCTTGATATAGTTTATATCAATGAAAGTAAAGCTAAATAACGCAAAGGTTACCTGATTGTTGGATTTGCCTATATATATATAAATTCTTTTCTATTTTTGTATACATGCATATGTATGTATGTATGTAGGGACACGAATTTCGATACGATACGATACCATATCGATACTTTTGGCATTCGACACCGATATTTTCTACTCGGTAGTTTTAAAACGATATTTTTAAAAATCGAGTACCAGAACCCTAGTATCGTATCGAATGTCATAAACTCACATTCCACCACTGAGGGGAAAAAATTTTAGAATTAAAAACAACGTGCTAAATTGAAAAAATACGCATATGAAAGAGCACCAACCCAACTCGTTTTAAATTTGGGTACATACGTTATAAAATATGTGGTTGTGAAGTGCACCGATGCTTTTTCGTAATTAAGAAAAAAATTAATTTTATGTTCCTTCTGACGGTAATTCAACCCGGACCCTCTTGGCGACAACCAATTGTATCAAGCGTCTTTGCACACTCAGCTACAGCCATACATGTAAAGGTGCTTTCAAATGTTGAGTTTGAATCAACATCACAGCGCGCGATTAGTGCATTATGTCATACCATGTATGTGTGTGTATGTGTTGTCACCGCTGTGCATGCTTTGCCCGACCCGGCACGAGAGCAAAATCAACTTTCAAAAACACGCACAAGCCCGCAATTTAAGAATTTTAGTGGGGCCCGGCACGGCCCGGCACGACGGGACACGCCCCAGCCCGGAAATAAAAAGCCAACTTTTATTGTATGTATACATATGTACATATTTTTAATTTTGTGTTTATGTCCATATGTATATTTGCTTAAGCGAATCAATATTTTACATCAAAGATTTTTATAATATATTTCTGGGAAGTAGAAAAAGTGGAAGGTATTTTATGTACAGATATGTATGTAAACAAAACTACTAAGTATCATATATTTTCTATCGGTTTCCAAATATTTATTTTTTTTGCTTTTCTCTTATCAAAAGAGTTTTAAATATGTACTATTTTTTTTTTTGTATAAAAACAAAAGCTCATCTAAATTTTTAGTATTAGCAACGGGCTTTTTCGTGCCTTTTCGTGCTTTTATGAAATTTTACTGAACGCCCAGGCCCGCACGAGTTCGTGCTGACAGCAAATATTCCGGCCCGTACCCGCGGGCTTACACAGGGGCCCGTCGGGCCCCTGCCAAAATCCCGGCCCGTGCCCGTCTCTACTTTGAATACCATACTTTCTTAATAACATATGAAAAAGCATCCGAGATGTGCAAAACGCCATCCGTGTAATGAAAAATGATCCATTTTAATACGGGCGTATTTGAATTGAATATTTCCATTATATGTACATACGTAGTGTATGTATAATGAAAAAAATCCATTTTGTTAAGACTTCATTTGATTTAAATACGAACATTTTTAAACGGTAATCAAATAAAAAATATTCATTCTTACAACGCGTTTTTTTTTCTCAGTGAAGGATAATGGTATTAACAGCTCAACCTAATATTACCGGCGAGAGTTTTCTACGCACGCACGCAAGTTTTTCTCATTTGATAAGCCCAAATCAATTTGCGTGCATGATTTCTCAGAGTTGCATTTCTGTCAAATTTACAGAAGTTTGCCGAAAAAAATTTTAACTCATAGTCGAGCCAAAATGCCAATTGAGCATAAACGTCAAATCGAAATGTCATGCAAGACAAATCTTGGAATTTGAGTTAGCTTTTTACGCACGCATATAAGGTTGGCCTGTAACAATTCTTCCCGATATAAATTGGGCTTTAAAGTGCAGAAATTTGTACTATGGTTAGGATTGCATGTGGTGGGATTTGAACCCGCGGCCTCGCTGTTTAAGTCAACACCTCAATCTCTACGTGTTGTAATAATAATAAAGTCCGGAGCTTACACAATATGTTAGTGTTTGTCCGAACTTCTCCTCGGATTTGTCGCGTGGGCCTTAATGTTGTGGCACAAAGGGGGTGCCTACAGTTTTATGTCGACTCTAAACGGCGATTGTATTTCATGGGAAGCTGTTTTCATTTTCAAGGTTTGCGCACTTCAAACCACTACATCCCAGCGGCCTATATGAGAGACATATCCCAGCAAGAACCCAGCAAGAACGACCTAACGCATTCTCCAATACACTTACAAAATTGTCAATAAAAACCAACACATTTGCATATTAGCCATATCCATATGCCATTATTTACATTATATAACACGTTATTAATCGCATAATAATATTTGATTGAAATGAGACAACTACATATAGTATAATAAAATAGCGAATTCCATGTGAAAGAAAGAGAAAACTACTCACACTTGAAACGATTGTGCGTTAGATTTCTCCAGGAGCCCTATGTAAAATAAGGGAAAGTTTTTGAATTTCAGATAAGGCTCTTACTGGGATATTCAGATAAATTGTTTGGTTTTTGGTATCGATATTGGGAGTATCGAGTCTTTTTATTCCGATATTAATGGGTACCCGATATTTTTAAAGCGATACTTTAAATGAGTACCATATCGATACTTTCGGTTCGATATCGTGTCCCTATATGTATGTATGTAAAACAAAATATAACACAAATTAATCAGATTTCTGGCTAATCAGGTTATAATAAATCAGTTTGTTGGTTAATCAAATTAATTAATCAAATCGCACATCCCTATCTCACATAGATTATTCAGAGGGGGGCAATTTGCCACCGCCTATGACAACGCAATGTGAAATTCATCAGTCTATTTCTGAGCTGATACAATTCCTTGCAGGGAAGTTAGTTAGAGTAACTCCTTACCTCCTTCCCTAACCAAGGCTGTCTAGTCTTCAGTGTGGGTAGTCATAAATCAAGATAGCAGGAAAATTGTTACGCTTCTCCTAGCTACAGAGTATTGTAGTTGCATGCAATAAAGATTGCTTATCTCTTTTTTGAACTTTTTTTTGCTCTTTTCACTTTTTGGCGTGCGCGATTTTGTATAATCGTTTGTCTTCGTGAAATAAAGTATTGTGGTGACATCCTTGCCAAACAAGAAACTTTTCGTGAAAAGTTGTAAAAATTTTCTTTCATTTACGCCGATATAAAGTTCATCTGTTTTTGACTGTCACTGTACATATTAGCGGCAAAGTCATTTACGGTCATATTATTGACTTGTCGTTATTCCTCCTTATTCCCCGCATTAGTTATCCTGGAAAATTCTGAGCGACGGCGTAATAACTTTTTTGTCAATTATTCACTATGGAATAACGAGGAATAACTTTCCGGCAGAGGAGTAAGTATTTATTCCAATCGTTTTTCCGAAGAGAGAAATTGACATTCGGGGTGTCAAAATATTACAAAATTTTTTTATTATTTCTTTTTCGAATTATTTAATTAATGAAAACCCATGATTCAATAATACAAGGTTGTGTAATTTGTGACAGCTAAAATTTGGCACTCCTTTATCTAGACTTTTATTTTGGAAGTAGGAGAAAGGGGAAGAATGTGATCGCATTTTGCGAAAACGGTAGTAGAATGGTACTACAAAAAGTACGTAAAGTAACAAATTAGAAGTAAAATGTGTATTATTAATTCTATGCGAATTTGTAATATATTTGGCGTTTTAATGGAAACTAGAGTGCCAGTTACTGTCGAAATTCGACAGTTTTTCTAGTTTTTAGGAGCCTTGGAGAGGGTTTCTAACTTAACACGTAGCAAAACTTATACGCTACAAATTAACTTACCGGAACATCTTCTGCTTTGGAACTAAAACGAAACTAATTTTTTTTTTAACTTAGGTCTTTGGACTTCAGCAGTACTTAGAATTGACCCGATACATTCCACTTTATCGATAAATATTAATGATTTGATACATATCGATAGTTCGATGAATTTCAAAAACACTAAAATCATATAACTCAACAAAATTCGTTAACTCGACCAATTTCAATAACTGTGAAATTCGAGGGCTCGATAAATTTCGATAAATCAAAAATGTAAATTCTGTGGATACCTTTAAAAATGTTTACTTTTGACAGCTCCACATTTTTCGAAAGCTATCGAAAAATTTTGATAACTCATTACACTCTGTTAGCACGATAAAATTCGATAAGCAGTGATAAATCGATAANCTTCATCTTTGTTTTTATCTTTCATATCTTTGCTTTTATCCTTTTCTTTATCTCAGGGACCGCAAATAACGATTATCCTTTGAAATTTCAACTCAAAAAATCACGCGGAAAGCGGAATGCTACGTGCATAAGGAGTAAACCAATATATTTTTTATTACTCGGAGTACCTTCAGCGGCGCTAATTTTTATCTTTTAATTTTTACTTATAAAAATCAAGTTTAATCATTATATTTTGAGTTTTATTTTTTACGTTTTAAGTTTTCTTTTTTGCTCGGAAAATAATGGTTACGTTTTAAAATTTATTTTGTGCTCGGAAAATAATGATTACGTTTTAAGTTACATTTTTTGCTCGGAAAATAATCGTTATTTCTTGAGTTTTATTTTTTGCTCAGAAAATAAAACTTAATTTTTGC
>NW_016157181.1:118230-120685 GCF_001687245.7 Rhagoletis zephyria
TAACCATTATTTTCCGAGCAAAAAATGAACTTAAAACGTAACCATTATTTTCCGAGCAAAAAATAAAACTTAAAACGTAACCATTATTTTCCGAGCAAAAAATGAAAACTTAAAACGTAACGATTATTTTCCTGAGCAAAAAATAAAACTCAAAATAACGATTAAAAACTTGATTTTTATAATAAAACTTATAACCGTTACGGTCCCTGCTTTATCTATTCACGTAGATGAGATGTGATGACGGTGATAAGATGTGACGTGATTTTACGTCATAAATAGTGATGTCATGTCATATGATGTCATACCATATGATGTCATATCATGTGAAGCCACGTTATGTAATGCGATGTCATGTCATACGATGTCATATCGTGTGCTGTCAAGTCATGTGATGTCATACTATATAATGTGATGTCATATCATATGATGTCATGTCACGTGATATCGTGTGATGTGATATCATATTATGTGATGTAATATAATGTGATGTCTCATCATATCATGTGATATAATGTGATGTGATGTCATGTAATGTGATCGCATTCCATGTTCCGATTATTAAATCGGTAACCCTGTCGATAACTGTTGCAATAAAAATACCGATAACAATATCCATAAACATATAGAAAAATACAACGATTACAAAATCGATTTATTCATCGATATATAACAATCATCAGTATCAATTATTATACATATCGATTACAATGTAAATGAATAAAAAGATAACAAAATCAATTATTTAATCGACTTTTATACCGATAACAATATCCATTATTGTATCGATAACAATATCGATTATTATATTGGTTATTATATCGATTACAATAGCGGTTATTTAATCAATAACAGTATCGATAACAATATCGATTATTTTATCGATAGCAATATCGATTATTATATCGATAAAAATATCGAGTTTTATATCGATAACAATATCGATCTTCATCCTCATCCTTTTCTTCATATTTATCTTTATTTTTGCATATTCCTCTTCACCTTTACCTTAAAGTGTTTAAATTTACTTTGATCTTCGTTTTTGCCTGTACCTCTAGGCATCTTTGTTTTTGTTTTTATTCTCAAACCGCTAAACCGCTGAGAACCATTTCCATGTGCATTATTCACCTTGAATTTGACAATTTACTCCCAACCAACCAACTGCCGCTAAAGAAGTTTCACTTCATAAATTCAAGAAATGTTCTTACCCTTTCAGTTACCCTAATTCTGATGTATCTGTCATTGTCTTCATTTTCGTCTTTATCTTCACTTTTGCCATCTTTTTTTTTTACTTGGTCGTTATCATTTATTTCTTCATCTTCATATTTATCTTTATTTCAAAGCTTAATTTCAAATGTGTAGTGAAACAACAGGCGAAACATGTCAAATTGAACATATTGCAGCAACATGTATACACAATTCGAAAATGTTTAAACGACGGTTTTGGCCGTAATTTTCAATCAATCGTAAAACCATAAAAACTCTCTTTGAAATCGGTTCGGTAGAATCGCCAAACGAACGGAGACAAAATTTATGTTAGCGTATTAATATATAGATACTAAACAATACATAAAAATATGCATTTTTGATTTAAGTCATTCGTCATTTCCGGGAACAAATCTAGAATACCGACCGTTCAGCTATGCAAAAACGAAAAATGCAGATCAATAGAACTTTTTATGATCATTTCAAACATGCCAAAACGATTTGGCGCAAGTAAAAAATGAAGAGGTTCTAGAAGGTTAAAGTTCAGTTTTTAATAATAATAATAGATTGGCGCTTACACATATGTTAGTGTTTGGCCGAGCTTCTCCTCCGACTTGTGGCGTGCGCCTTGATGTTGTCACACAAAGCGGAAGGACCTACAGTTTTACGCCGACTCCGAACGGCGATTGTATTTTTATGAGAAGCTGTTTTTCATGGCAGAAATACACTCGGAGGTTTGCCATTGCCTGCCGAAGTTCAGTTTTTAGATATTTTAAATATGAATATCTTATGAACTTTATAACCGATTAAAAAGCTAATGACGTCACCATAAAGGTAATTAATTTGTTCTTCAGCTGATGTACATAATTTATAGCTTTTTATATTTTTAACCCAAAACCACTAAAAAACGAACAAATATTATTTTTTCATGAAATAACCTTTTTTGAAAAAACTGCATAATTAATGGAAAAGAATTTTATATTATTTAGAAAGTACAAGTTATTATCTTTAATTCGATATTACATATTTTATCATGATCTACTTTTGGGTTTCACCAATTTAGTGATAATAAAAAATACAAATAAACCACTTATATCTTCTTTTTTTACCTGCGCCAAATAAATTTGGTATCGTCAATGTTATTGGGGCTTGTAACATTTTATTTTTAATATTTTTATTGAGCTTTGTACCACGATTGTTTATTAGGAAAAATTTAAAAAGCAACAAAGTCTAAGCGGTAGAAGTTATAGCA
>NW_016157181.1:121097-186682 GCF_001687245.7 Rhagoletis zephyria
AGCTTTGTACCACGATTGTTTATTAGGAAAAATTGAAAAAAATTGGTATCGTTGAAATCAGCGTAAAAAGTTCTATCAATCGGCATTTTTGGTTATTTTATAGCTAAACGGTCGCTATTCTACACTTGTTATAGAAAATTACGCAAAAGGAAGGTGACGCCAACGAATATTTAGTATGAAGAATTTTTGGTTTTACTGCTAATATCACTAGAAACTATAGAGTGAGCAACATTCTGAACAAGTAAAGGAGCCGATTTTATGTGTGGGAGCGAGAAGACTGTTTTATTACAAAACCTTTCCATTATTGAATCATGATGAAAAACTATCAAATCTCGTCCAATTCAACGACAAGAATTCTGCCTGAATTTAGTAATCAAAAAGACAAATATACCACATTGTAGAGGAAGAAACTCTCTACAAAATTGCAGTGCAAAGTATAACGCCGCGATGTATCACTTTCGCGTAATCCATTGGTGAAGCCAATAGTTTATTTCTTTTGTATGAAATATGAGCAGGGAATGTTACTCATACTCCATGTACGAGTATTCATGTGTTCGATCAAACTTAAAGGAAGGCGATAACGATTAATTACGCGAAAAGGATTAGTCGTAGCGTAGTAATTATCTCTGCAAATATGTAGAGAATTTCTTCCTCTACAACGTGGTATCTTTATCATTTCGTTAAATTCATTTGGTTTGATGCAGAATGCGTTGAATTTGACAAAATTTGTTAGTTTTTCATTAATTAAAAAATTTTAAATATATCATTATCGGACCAAGTTTAAAAGTTGCAGAATCTAGTAACATGTCCCTCATACTGCCGCATTTGTCTGATTAGAAATTGCATCTGTAACTTTTCCATATTGTTTACTTTTAGGTCCCACTGCTTTTCATTTAGAGAATTCTGGCGATGAAAATTTAACGAACGGATTGTCTGAATCCTCTCTGGATTGGTAGTATAACATAAAAAATTATGAGAAATATCGGAAATGGTGTCCTAAATGGGCTAGAATGTCCCATATGAGGGATGTTTTCAAGATATATTTTAGGTAAATGAAAACATGGAAATGTTAGTAATTTTAAATAATCTTTGTTTTACTTAGTACTTAAATTTAAAAATTGAGGCATTGCATTTATAAAAAGTAAAGTTTCTGCCTTTTCAGGTTCAAGCCTGTTTCTTAAAGCATCGTAAATCAAACCTGCGCTACTGAATGAGTGCTCTCTCGGAACACTTATTGATGGAGGCGACAAATATAATATTATGCGTACGTAACTTGACAAAATTTTAAATTCGTTTCGATTGACGCCTCACCAGTTAAGAGGACTTTCAGCTATATTTTTTCTTTTTTTATTGCGGTACAAGCTCCGCACTTATTATTGCGAATGCGAATGTTAAAATTAATCCATACATACATAAGTATATTTTGGCAAACCCCTCTAATGTCACCGAAGATAGACTGCATGCTAACAGCAGCCAAGAAACACAATGCGCACAGTACATTTACTTCGTGTGCAAGATATCGTTGTCTGTAAACAATATCAATAAAAATATTTTTCAATCAATATATGTGCTCAATGCAGCTTTAATACCTTTTTTGTACTTATTGTTTTGGGTCTTCCTCGTAAACACGTTGAACACGGTCAATTACGATCAGTGCATTGGATCGAGATGAATGCGTCATTATTTCACCCTAAATGGATTAAAAAGAATAACTACAAACTAGAATCTGAGTTTTGATTTCTTACCTGTATGTATTGCTAAAAAAAAATGTAAAACTCAGTAATGAACTATTCTGACTTTCTTGTTACGCCTTATTCCATTTTATTCTATGCGACTTATTCCGACTAATTCTCTTCTATTCCGTAAATATTGATATTCCACATTATTCCGACAAATTCGGAGTGTCAATAATATGGCCGGTGAAGCGTACGGTAAAATATAAATATAAATTGATTTGACTTTGATTCAGTTGTAATATTTATATTTAAATACAACTACTTAGCTCGCCAGCTAGAAAAGAAACTAACGTTTTGCGGGCAGTGTGCTTTCTGGCCAATTTTCTTATCAGGAAAAGGCAATAAAACATTTCGATTCCTGGCCATTTTTCGTATCCGGAAAGCATAAAGGGGGAAATAACTACAGTGGAATCTCTGTAATTCGTAGGCTCAATAAGTCAAAAATCGCCATAATTCGTAATAAAGTTCGCAAAAACACTAAGAGCAGAACAATGAAAAGGCAAGGCATTTTGAAGAAACGAAAACGCCAGTAATATTTGTCTTGAATACTGTACATAATTTGCAAATTAGAAAAGAAAGCGGAAATAGCTTATGACCGTTACTTTTGCTTTTGTGTTGTCTAGAAAGGTCTTGAACTTGGAGTTTTAGTTGTTAATATCTTACAACTCGTAATGACCGATATGTATGAAAGTGTATGTTCTTGCAGTAAAAAAAAGTAAAGATAAAATATGCCTATAACTCGTAGTTCCTCTCTCTGAAAACCGCGATTACTTGTAATATTTTAGTGGTCCCTTGGATTACGAGATGTCGTTACAGTTTTGAACACTGATGTACATTTTAGTTTCCCAAATCGACGTACATAAGGGTGGTCCATAAAAATTAAATGAACGATTTCTTTCGGTCTCACCTCTCAATCGGTAATAGCACGGTCACAGCTATCACGTATAAATTTTGGTCCCGATTGGAAACGATTAAGGCATGTCGCACAGGGGGCCAAAGTACAGTAAAATAATTTTTTTTTTTCGTCTAATACCAAAAATCGATACTACCACAGTCGATAGTGGTCCCGATTGGAGTCGGTTAACGCGTGTCGCAAAGAAAAGATGGGCTTTTCAACAAAATACCGTCGCTTTTTATGTAACAACCCAAAAATACATGGCGGAACACTAAGGACGTTGTTGGGCACCATGTATTTTTAGTCAAAATTTTATTAAGGATCTTTTATAAATCAAACATAAATAATAAGATAAAAAATACTTAAAGAAACTTAAAAAGCTGAAGCATATTCTTTATAAGTGATTTGGGCTACATAAATATGTGAGGTTAAAGCCTGGCAACCCTATTTCTTTTTTAAAGAAACAATGGCGTATCATGGCAGTCTAGCAGCGAGTCGAGTACGAGCCGGTAGCTGAGACGGTTGTGTTTTGTGAAATCAAATAGTTTGCATTAATTCTTTACCTAAATGCTCAATTCATTTAATTCATTATTCGCCTAAATATTTAATTCCAATCTAATTATTTAAATTCATTTCTGTGCACTCAAAACTATTTGAATCGTAAATAAAACAAAACCTGTACGTTTCTGTGAACTTGAAACTAATTAAACAAACAATAAACCTATAAATATGAGCCAATGAAAGTTTTATTATTTAAAATTATTTTAGACCAAGGCGAAGTTTAATTTTAAATAATGAAGTAGCAATTTATGTCGTTTTCCTCTTTTACATGAAATTACCCTTTTTCGAAATGAAATCTACTAAGGCTTTAGGAATAATATACTCTGTGGGGAAGCGCACTAGTGCCGAACTGATCCGATACTAAAATCGACTGACGATAAAAGAATTTTGATATATTGGGTGTTCCCTTGATAACGATTAAATTTTTTATTTTATTTTTATTTTTTTTAATAAATGACTCGTTCGAAATAAAGTAGACTCTAAAGTTAAAAACAGGTTACTGACATAACTTTCAATGGGATATCTGTCAAAAAAGCTGCTTTTTACTTTAAAGCGACATGTATTTTCAATTTGATATTTTTGGACTTAGCAAATTTGCGTATCACTGAACAGAAACGGTTAGAAATGCAATTGGTACTTAGTTAGATCTTTTGAGTGGATGGATGATCGACCTATCTCGGCAGCCACTTCGAAAACGCCCTATCTCAGAAAACTTTTCAAGAACGCCCTACTTCAGAATTTGATTGAAGAACTCCCTATTTCAGAATTTGATTGAAAACGCCCTATTTCAGAATTTGGTTGAAGACCGCCCTATCTCAACTGCTGATTCAAAAACGTCCTATGTCAGCACATTTTCGATGTATTTTCAGTTGAGATAGAGCGTTCTTCAACCAAATTCTGAGATAGTTTGCTTTTCAATAAGATTCTGCAAAAGGGCGTTCTGCAATCAAATTCTGAAATATGGCGTTCTTGAAAAGTTCTCTGAGATAGGGCGTTTTCGAACTGGCTGCCGAGATAGGTTGATCTTCCTCTCAGGTGACGATATGTTCTTGGTTGCATCAAAAAATATTTTTTTTAGCAAAAGTAGACATAGCAGCAACTTTTCACTCTTAACTAGCGTTATGTAGTTTTAAAAAGTAAAATAAAGTAGTTTTTTTAAGTGCCATATTTCGCTGCTTTAGAACAAGTTACTATCGAACTGATTTGCCTTTGGCGATAAATATCTAGTACGGAACTAGAAATATGTTCACTAGTTCAGGGGGCCTACTCTGTAATGCGATGCGAATGATAATTGCAATGCGATAGGCAATCGCCCCAACTTACGATGTATTTGCCTATCGCATCGCATTGCTCTTTCGTATCGCATTACAGTTTGCCACCTTGCAAGGTGCATATGTGTGTATATGATTTTGTCTTACCTGTCTTTTGTGATGGTTTGTGTTGATCTTCCATAGCCGATTCAAAGAACCGCTTTTTATCGGAAACCGATTTAGGCACTTTTGTTGTTTTGATGTGATCCGGTGAAGGTGGCTGCTTAACAAAGAAAAATATTTATAAGTCTTCAAGAAGTAAATATATTCCAAAAATAATAATAATAATATATAAACAAATATGTGTACCATCTTATTTAATATTTTTCCCAACGCAAACATAAACTTTTAACGTTGGCGTTGTCATCCTATCACATATCGTTATCTAAGCAGAAGGTTTAAGTCATTTTGCGAAATGCGCATTTTAATGTTTTGTTAGTTTGCTCTCAGATTCAAACCCAGAACACAAAAAATACGGGGTTTGTTGCCTTCTTTAATTTAAAAAGTTGTATTCTTCTCCGCCATGTCGAATTCTAAATTTGTCAATTGTTGGTAATTTTGCTTTAATGATGAAGACAAAGTTTTTTTGATAGACTTTGGACAACTGACGGTGCTATTTATAGCAAATGAATTGAATTTCGATAATTCTTTCTGTTCTTGAATTAGAGCAAAAAATAATAAAAATAAATTCGTTTTGTTTACTATATGGTATTTAATTAACTTATAACAGATGATTCCGAGAATAGCTTTCAATCGAGTGTAAAATGAGCAATGTTTTCATCAAGCAAACAACGACTGAGCATACAGTCATATGAAAACAATAGGGACATGACATTTGGACCAGTTTTAGCAATTTTTCTTTTGTTTTGTTTAATGTTTATTAATTGTCTATAAAAGTCGATCTAATTATTTATGTATTTTTTGCTAGCGATTTTAAATTTTGGAACACAAATTATTAAAAAAAAAACTGAAACATAATTTTGTTTGATCGATCACAGAGAGGTATCGTCTAGAAATTTTTATCAAGAACGAGTTCAGCTCAAAAAAAAATTACCAAACAACACCACTCTGTAACTATTAAATTCACAAATCTGTTCAAATGCACGAAGCGCGTGATATGGCTTTGATTCAAAATGAACATTTGAAAACACACTTAGAGGACAAATCTGGCTAAGGTAGTAAAAAGTCTTCAGTAAGACAAACGAAGGACAGATGGCAAGATACCGTGGAAACACAATGCCGGCGAACGGCGAACTCACCACAGCGAAATTACCGCTGTCAAAATTAGAACACCTGCCGGCATATGAAATTGAACACAGCCAAAGCGAAATGCGAAGTTCGCTCGGCGGCGTTTCGTGGCGATAGATTTATTTTCATCGCTCTGCTGGGCGATGGCGGCAGTACATGCCAAAGGTGGCCGTATGTTTTTTAACTTTCAAAGATTTAAAAGAAAACAGCATGTAACACGAATTATTTTTGGTGGTTGAAAAATACAGTGATCGATTCGTTAAATCTGGCTTAAAATAAAATCATTTATAATTATTCCCCCTTGCTTTATTTGTATATTTGTTACCATTTCATCATTTCTAAATATGGTTTAGTTTTTCAAAATATGGTCACCTAACCTATAAGTGCGACGAAATGGTATCAGCTGTTTTCGCAGCCGCTCTAATTCTGTTAAAGTAGGCGAAATAGCAGGGCGAACGGTGAACGACGGCATCGCCCAATTCGGCGAACTTCGCCCTTCGCCGGGTATTGTGTTTCAAGCAATAGTTCGAAAGACTTTTGTTATTCTAGCACAATAGTCTTAGAAAAAAAGCTCTCTCATTCACCAATTGTGGTGAAGGTTAAAAACTATTTTGAGAGAAAGCACTTGCATATCATTTAGCATGCGTCGCTCCAAGGGTCACAAGAGCCGAGTTCGAGTTTTGGGCGGCGGAATATTGTTTCTTGTTTTTTATTTAATTTTTGTCCTTTTTTAATTAAATCTAAAGAAAAAAAATTTAATTTAATCTCATTAAATTTTTAAAAATGCTTTTTTTTGCTTTATTTTCATTGTTCCCTTTTTAATTTAAATTTCTTTTATTTATTATTTTTGACTGTTTTAAAAGGAAAAATATGTATGTTGTTTTAATTAAGTTAATTAAGAAAAAAATGAATGCTAAAAGGTGAACAGCATAAGCCCAAGACCTCATCGTTAGATCTTTCAATTAGTCTTTCGATATGCAGTAAAGAGCTTTCAAGATATATGACAGAATTGAAAATTGTCTTGCGAAAGACTCTTTCGAAAAACTGTGGTGAGCTGAAAGGCAGTTGCGAAAATTGTCCTGTTACATGTTGTCGCTGAAGCTGAGTAGACTATTTGTTCGCTTTGAGGACAGTCCGGGTTTGAATCCTATTAAACGAAACATATATAATAATTTTAAATTTTTTTTCTGTTTAATTAATAAACATTAAAGTAGCCAAAACAGGTCAAAATGTTGTGTCCCTACTTTTTTACATGACTGTACATATGTATATAACCGTCATTTATTTTATTCTTCTAACTTTTCTTTGAAACTTTATTCCTCATATACGAACGCAACAACTCTTAAAAGGAAGCAGTGCAGCAGCTTTTCATTTATCACCAAAGCCATCTTCTGTCGGTTTTATAGCTTCAATGCATTTTCCATTCGCTAAATAGGAAGAAGGAGAAAACGACGGTAATCTGCTCTGCATTCACTAGTGATACAGGTGATATATTTATTGCAAAATAAAAATAAAAGGAAACTAATAATGGAAACTACTCATCCCTCCTTTAGCCCAGTTTTTTCATCACTCAACACGAATTGTAGAAGAACGTGCATACATATATTTACATAAGTATGGACGTCATTCGCAGGTGGGTAGCAGTGGTGGTGTTAGTGTTGTTGTTGATGATAGTGGCGACGACACTACGCTTTTTTCGAACAACAGCATTACATCATTAACTCGAAATCCAGTGAAAAGGTGGTATTAAGCCACAACTGCAACAAAACACTACACTTTCGCCCTGATGTACATATGTAGATAGGAAATGCAGCGTTGTTCGACCCGAGATCAAGTAACATAGAGCTCATGAGTGCTGAGTTGAAGCAGGTTGGTCACCTGAGCATCTACAGCTGTATGGTAGGACAATGTGTAATTAATATTACATAAAATTCCCCATCACCAATTAAAGACGAGCCAATATAGCGTTATATTTGTCAAACAAACAAGTTGATTAAAATCTATTGATTCAACGTGAAAGAGGAGAATCTTTAAAGAAAGCACAACGCACATAAGACTTGAAGATAACAAAAACCAAATGAAATATTTTTAAACCACTTCCACACACACTTTAATAGAGAAAGTGCATACATAAACACATATTCGTTAAAACATACATACATACTTTTGCACCTTTGAATTTTAAGTATTTGTGCAAATGTTTAATTAGCCGTTATGAACAATGGTACCAATTCACAAATAATCCCACTGCTTTTCGTTTCTTCTCTCTTTGATTAAAATAACAAAAGAATATTTCCTATAGAGGGTTAAACTACTTAAAGCTTTTGAAAAAAAAATCAGGTAGATGGCGCTACACAAATTATATTTACGATAATCTATTACGACTTTTAATTAAAATATATGTATGTACGTTAATTCATGACACCACGTATATGCGTGATAAAATAATGATAAGATAGGAAGCACTTCACTATTATTTAGTCAGACGTGATAAGATAGAAAGGAAAGATAAGCACTACATACATACGTACATCATATACCATGTTTATATGATTCTTTAATTCGTTCTAAGTCAAAGCATGTTATTTGGAAACACACATGTAAACACATTCTTAAATCGAATTGAAACTTTTAACAGTGCCACCATAAATCATATTTTGAATGCGAGTTAAGAGTTGTTGAATCGCGTTAAGAGTGTATATAAACACGGGATTAGCCCATACGGTTGTTTCATGCAACTATGTGTGAAGTAAAACATTTAAATAGTTCTAGAAATTGCATTTAGGCTAAGCTTTATTATACAATTATTAGCTAAGATCCTTTTTTCATGACTATTTGAGTCTTTAATTATTATTTTCAATGTTCATAAGTTTGTAAAAATAAAGAAAAATGCTTATGAAACGTGTCAGCTGGTTGATGGTGTTTTTCTAAATTTAATTAAGTAGGTACTTACTAATTATAAAGTTAGAGGAGAAAACTAGATTTAAATATAAAGAAAAATATGTGTATACCATTTTATTTAGTGAGCCCAGTATCTCTTGGAACCTACCAAATAATACACAGCACGCGCCTCTACGTACTCAGCTAGAGCTAAAATCATCAACGCTAAAATACCAAGTGGTGGGGGATTTGGCTTCAGTTGGAATTTCCAATTGGCATTCACACAAGAGAGAAACGATTGGCTTTTTTGGAATTGGTTAAAACCCGGTAACAACGCCAATCAAGAAGGTGGACTTATGTAATTACATAAGTATCTATTACTTCTTATTTGACGTAACGCCTGTTTAATTAAAAAAAAATATTCCTTTATTTTACTTTGAAGTATATCGTCGCTGGAATAATAAAGTAGTGTAACATGGAAAGTATAGTTTTGAGAAAAACGAATTAGAAGTTTTTATAATCCAATCGACCAAGTTTAAACTTTAATTGAGCGCTTCTTATTCAAAATACTTATTCTCATTATAAGTACACCACACTTTTTATTGATTCCTTAGCTGTTAATTCACTAAAAAAGTTTACCATGCTTACCTTTAAATACCATTTGAGTCCATTTTTCTGAAAGCATCTGCTTATACACTATTTTATCTTTGAACTTTTTTATATGAAATCATTGTACACTATTTTATTTGTTTGCATACGCAGAAAGATTAATTGATGTATGTCGATACTACGCTATTTTTTATTTAAATTTTGAAGCTGTTTGTGAAAGTTAGCAGCAATATAATGAAGTAAAATACTCTACAATTATTTTAATATTAAAAAAATTTCTTTGGGATTTTCTTAATAATAGTCCAAGTGCACCATACACTATTTGTAAACAGTTGTAGTACCTACACTGTTATTATAACATTTTGTTTTTAGCGAATAAGTTCGCGATTCAAAAAGATATTTAAGAAAACTAAAAATTTGTCTAATAGATTAAAGGATTGTCTATCCAATGATACGATTATCGAATAATAGTGTATGTGGCATTTACAAAGTTTCTTTATTCCAACGACAATAAGTACCATGTACATAGAAGTATGTGTGTATGTACTTTTAGATTGCCAATTTGGATGAGAAACCTTTACAATTATCGATTTCAACTAGCGTAATCGTTGTCCGGATGCGGAGAATTATCAGAAAACATCACTTGAACTGCGGTGGACTTGGGCGAGCCTAATATATTGACCAAAAATTGTCATCTTTCACACAGATTGTTTTTAGAGCATAATGAACCATGTTTTTGCTATTATTAATCAAAATTCTAAAAAAGCGAATTTTCGGCCCAGGCTATTAAAGCTTAAACAGAGGATTAACTCGGACTTAATCCGGATCAACTGCAATTAATTCCCGAGTTGTTCCGGATCAACGCTGCCGTCTGTTTATGATTTTAAATATGTACGTATGATGGAATGTAGGTTGGACTAAAAAAAAAAAGAACAAAACAAATTTTACGAAACAAAATTAATTAAAAAAACTTTACTTTATCGCCTCATAAAACATCGTTCACTTCAAATCTGAACGAATAAATTGTGTTGTTTTTTTCTAATAAATATTCAGCAACTAAAACTTAATGAAGGTTAAGAAAGGGCAACATGAATCTTTGGGCATCCCTTTCTTGGTAAAAACATTTTAAGCAACCTACAGAGTGGTCATGAGCATTAAACTTGATCTTATAACATATCATTAAATCAGTTTTATCATTTCCTCTTATTACATATGTTTTAAATGGTAGCCAAGTATTTTTAGAATGGTTGGAATCAGGGTGATTTCATGTTTTGAAGTAAGAGCTGGATTTCATTGAATTCACACTGTTGACTTCATATCGATTCATAGCTACCTATGTGTAATAAATACTTATTGAACCTATTGAGAACTTTACCGAAGTCCGAAAATGTCCAGAATGTAAAAACATTTTCTGAAATTACTTACCCCAGCGGATTTCTGTCTGTATTGTCAATTCTGGCGGTCGAAAAAAATTGGTTAAAAAAGCTCTTTTTTTCTGACGCAGATATGTAATTTATAATAATAACAAATAAGAAAGTCTAAGTTCGGGCGGAGCCGAACAATAAATACCCGGTACACGTATTAAATATATGTTTTCCACCTTTCCGAAAGCTACCGCTACATGATAAGCCGGGGTGTACAAATTTTAAGTAAATTAGCGTCCTTAGATTTCGAAATTTTGAAGTTTCAAGCAGTTCTGAAATTTACCGTTATATGAAAAGCGGCCTCAATTTTAGTCCACTTTCAATAATTTTCAACGTTTTGCTTTTATGTGGCAAGCACAATAACCATACCGAGTTTGGTACAAATTGGAAGAACAGTTACCGAGATACATATATGTGATCATAAGTGGGCGGTGCCACGCCCATTTTTCAAAATTTTATCACAAACGTATTTCTTGGTTAAGAGTTGTTGCAAGCATCAATTTTGAATAAATTAGCTTTAATATTTACTGATTTTTCGAAGATTTTGTATTTCTCTAAATTACCGTTATATGGGATGTGGGCGTGGTTATTGTCCGATTTTAAAAATGTTCGGCCATTTAGTATGTTGTGCGAAGGCCAACAACTGTGCCTAGTTTGGAAGAAATTGGTGCTGCGGTTACCAAGATATACACATGTAACCATAAGTGGACGTGGCTACGCCCATTTTCCGAAAATTTATAATATTCTTATTTTTCGTCTAAAACTTATTGTAAATATCAATTGTGAGTGAATTATCTTCAGTAGTTACTAAAATATCGCAGTTTTCGTATTTCTGGAAATTACCGTTATATGGGAAGTGGGCGTGGTTACAGCCCGATTTCGCCCATTTTCAATACAAACCTACCTTGGATAAATAGAAACCTACATAAAAAATTTCGTTGAGATATCTCAATTTTTGCTCGAGTTATCGTGTACACGGACGGACGGGCAGACGGACAGACGGACGGACAGACAGACATGGCTTAATCGATTTCTCTTTTCATCCTGATCATTTATGTATACATTTGTCTATATCTATCTCGATTCGTTTTGGCTGTTACAAACAACCGTTATGTGAACAAAATTAATATACCCTTGTGCACAAGTGCGCTCGGGTATAAAAAAATGTATATGTATGTGTGTACATATTTAAGAAAGACTTCCTAATAAAAACCTAAATAAAATTGTTTCATACAAAAAACATAAAATGGCTATCCATTAGACCCCTCTTTTCAAGGTCCTCGCTGGTGGTGTACGAGATTTCTCAATAGGGCATCGTCTGAAAATTACAAAAATTTGTTTCTTATTTTTCGCTAACTTTAAAGGGACTACAGAGATATATTTCAAATCTGTCTTATTTATGTCAAGATTCTATTTCACATTCCAGATTTCGACAATTTGGATCCAGCATTTGAGGAAAAATCGTTTTGCCCATTTGAATACCAATGTACTCTGGATAAAGGGCAACCTATCTCAACGAGTTATCGTGTACACGGACGGACGGTTGGACGGACAGACAAGAGATGGCTTAATCGATTTCTCTTTTCATTTTGAGCATTTATGTATACATTTGTCTTTATCTATCTCGATTCGTTTTGGAGGTCACAAACAACCGTTATTCGAACAAAGTTATAATGCCTTTGTACACATGTACGCTCAGGAATAAAAAGTAACGTCTTTCTGTCACTCCCACTTTTAACAGCTGTAACTTCTGAAATACTCTGAATTTCGGAACGGAGATGCGCTTGAAATATCTATAAGTTTAAGTCACTCGGAGCTTTTCTACAAACTATTTCTCTCTTTCTGTGCGAAGATACCGTATCACTATAACGTTTTATGGAACTTTTGCAAGCTTAATACTTAGCTAATTTTTGATCTCGATCACGTCGAATTTTTTTTTTTTAATTTTTCAAATCTGTCGAATAGTTAATTCCATCGCATACATGTATATTAAGTAACCAAATAAAGGGCTAGAAGCATCAAGTTCAAACATTATAATTACGGTGACCATTCGTACCATTTTTGGCGGGACAGTACCGATTTTGAGAAAATTGTGCCGCTGAATATTTCTCAAAAGTCGGGATGTGGAAGTGTCTCAATTTTTCATATTTGTATTGATTATATACCGATTTTCAATGTTTTCTTTATTAATTTAACAAGAGTCTTCCTGTACTCTGGTCAAAAAACAATTTTTTGTTCAAACGTGGCAGCACTTTCGTTATAACAAAGAACATAGAATATAGTGGAGTCAAAAACATAGCCCGCATCCTCAGTTTCTATGATGTCTGGTTATGTTTTATTCAGTCAAACTAGTACTCTCGCTATATTTTCCTTTTTCATTTCATTCATTGGTTTCTCCTAACACAACAATTTTAATTATTTTATAGTGCTAGTCACGTGCTTATATCATTCTTGTAAATATTTTTTTTTTAAGGTTTTTATAGATATTTGTCAGGTTTTGTTTTGTTTTTATTTTCAACGAAACAATTCTAGCTTGAGTGAAGTTATAAAAATTATTTATTATGGAACGAATTTCCGTCATCCCTTGTCAAATTTGGTTTGGAGACAAACCGGTTTCGGCGTTGTGCCATCTTCAGTGTCATTTTTCGTTCTGCATAATTTTTGTTGGCTGCTCGTATTTATACTCCTTGTTAACTACCTCTTTCTTTTGTTAGGTACGTCTTTTAAGTTTTGCAGTGTTTGCGGTACTCAATAGGTAGATGAATTGTTTTGGCTCGTTTTTGACGGCAGGTAGAAGTCCGTGATTTTTACCCCTTTTGTTTTTGCAGTCGGTGTATTCCCTTCCATATCTGTCCTTAATATTTTGTTGTTGTCATTCTTCTTCTTGTACAGTAGTTTTAGAGGTTCAAACAGTACGTCCGATGCAGTATTTATTTGCTCATTTATTATTTGTCCTTTGAAGGTCTTCTGTTTATATATTTCCATATTTTCTAATAAATTCAATCTTTGTCCTTTATGTTGTACACGTTTGTCTCCAAACCAAATTTGACAAGGGATGACGGAAATTCGTTCCATAATACATCATACACCCACCCTGTCGGAAACAACAACAACCAAAAAGGAAATAAAAATTATTGCTAATTCCGTGAAAAATTCATGGATATGAAAAACATAAGATGTAGATGCAGTGGCAAAAATATTAATAAAGAAGAGACATTTATTCTTTGGTAACAAAAACCATGTAAATCAAACTCTGTACAAAAATTAGCAAAATTCCACAAATTTTTATCAAAATATTGAGCTTTTTAATTCGATTTTTTAGAAACATTCTGAATAAGCAGTTTTGTAGCCCATTCAAAATAGTCCAAATTTTAATTATCTAGGGCTTACCATTGATTATTGGTAAATTTTGTAAGTGAAAGGTGTTGCTCATTTTTTCCAAACAAAAAAAAAATCGAGCATACTTTGTATGGAAGAAAATGCGCGAACAAAAAATTGTCAAATATAAGCGCTAAATCCAAGCTACTTCGAACTTGCATTTTGTTGTACTAAACATTTATGGGATACAATGCTCAAACAAATTCTAAAAATCGAATTGAAAATGTTTAGAATTTTAGTCAACATTTAAAAATTAAAATCTTAATCTTAAAAATTCGTCGAATTTTTGTAAATGTTCTACAAATTTTGAAATTTTGATTGACGTGTTTTTTTAGATAGTAAATAAAATTTGTTTTCCCTATTTCCATTCTCTCCACCGAATATATTTTGTGTTTACATTTTTTCGATCATTTTTCAAGATTTTTTCTCTTTGTTTTGTCTTAAATAAAACTGTATTCAAATATGTTATCATTTTTTCTAAAAACAAAATTGTATTTTCGGATTCGATGTCTTAGATTTTTGTCCACACGAATGTGGGCACCGTACTTATAATGGTACAACTTTTGCCTAACGAAATGCATTAAAAATGTTTAAACATTTTCAACATACAAAAATCGCTAGAATGCGTAAAGATTTAAAGTTAACGATGCTTATTTGAATAGCAAAAGGTTTTAGTAAAATTAACGCTGGAGTACTATCATTAGTCAATTCCACTAAAATCGTTTGTAATCATATTTTGTAGCCAACCTTCATGTATTCATTCATAGCCTCCGGTGTTTTTACCTTCCTTTTATTAGCTCGGGATGTAACTATGTAATATTGATGCGTCTAAAAGATGTAGCGATTTCTATTCTCAAGTTACATACTTGATGACCGTACGAATGGCAATTATAATAGGGAGGTTCTAGTTTTTTAAACTATAATTTTATTTATTTTTGAGTTATAATTGACTAATTATATAATTTGACTAATAATTACGACACTTTTCCTGCTTATGCTTGGAGATGTAGTGAATATCAAAATCCGTAGATATGTAGGAGTTTATAGGCTGATCTTAAGGCAGATCGCAAAAGTAAAGAACAATTTCAATAGCTAGCGCGTCTAAAATAAATATTTTAAAGAAGCTATATACTATTGAAAGTAGTAAAATTAAAGAAGCATAACTACCAACTGCTGTCCAACGCACTTGGTAGGAACCTCAAAATAGGAAAATCTATTATACCCCACCATATTCAGATACAGTTCTATACACTAGGCTACATATATTTAACCAAAATTGGTTGTTTTCATTTTCATATTTAGAATTTGGCCATATGGTAGTTTTTTTTTACTGGGTTTGTTTCTTAAATAAAATCAAATGGCAAATCCACAAGAATCGAGTGCTATCTTGCGTGCTGCACAGCATACCATACTCAAGTTTCCTACACATTGCCACAGTTTCTCATTTGCATTTAATTAAATGCAAGCTGTAAAAATCTATACGAAGGTTGCTGCTTAAGTGTTAAAATATTGAAATGTGACATCTGACATTGTGATCGTAAAGTTTCAAGTTTTTAATAGTCAACGTACTCAGATACTTGAAACATTCCCCTTGGATGAAACGACTGTTTTTTCGAAAGAACCGTTCCATCAGAGCAACCGTTCCGTTGGTCAATGCTGAGCGTAAGAAAATTTTACAAACTGATTCGTGAGCGTGAGTAACGTGAGTCGAGGTCAAATCAAGCAAGCATGCATTGTCACGCATGCAAATAAACTTTAGTCAAACAGCAGCAATTTAATATTTTTACAATTTTTGAAGCATTCGAGCTACCCTGTTTAAAATGTTAATCAAAAACATGATTTCAGCAGATCTTGTTTGCTGAAGCGGCACGAATTGTTAAAGCTTTTAATTATTACCAGAGAAAAGCTACTTATCAAAAACCACTTAAAACAAAATTACGCTGGATACAAAATGGTTGTGCCACAAGGCGCTAAAAGTGAGATACACGGAGAGAAGTTTTTTAATCCAAGTCGGATAAATGTTTACTTGGTCGCGAAATAGTAAGTAATTCATGAAATATTCAAATTAGGTTTATTGTCTACTGAATTTAAGGAAAACACTACTGAAAATACGAAACGGGTTTCTTGTTTACAAACAACAACAAAACCTGTTGCAAAATACCGTTGGAAAAAATATTATAATAAATAAGAAAATAATTTTTCAAATTTACTACATTTAAGAAAATAACTTTTTCATGCTGGGAAATTTATTTGTTAATCTACTGAAATTTTGAAAACAAAAACAAAACACAGCAGAAAAACAGTTAGAAAATACTTTCTTAAGCCTATTATCTGAGAATGTGTGGCAGGCGTATAAGAAACTTATACAAGTACATATTTTAGAGCTCTCGATTTTGTTCGCACATTTTCAAACAGCCCGGGTATATGAGCAGCGAGTACTCGCACACTTGTTCAATGCTCATTACTCGAAAATTTTCGAGCATGAGCTCGAGCAATTCGAGTTTTTTCGAGTAATTTGAGCAATGTTTGTTTTTATTATGTTGACATTTTTGGTAGCAACTTTTTAAATTTTTCAAATTATTGATATATAATGCAAAGATTGTTATATTGGTATTTAATAATATAATTTATTTAACATGAATTAGAAAGCAGCTGCTGACAAATACAATTTACAAATTTTCTTTTGTTTATGAAATTGTTCAAAACATCGAAAATTTTGAACAAACATTTGAGCAGTTGAGCAATGAACGAGTTTCGAGCGAGTATCGAGCTACTCGCATTGCTCGATACCCGGGTATCTAGAGCTCTAACATATATACAAACACCCGCCACGATTTCCACAGAATTGAACTGTTGAAAACAAAAACCAAACATGGCAGAAATGAATTTGAAAATAAACAAGAAATGCTTTCTTAAATGAAGTCAGAAATGTCTTATTTTATTCTCTAAGAAACTTATACATTTGGCAATATCATATTTGTATGTACATGGGCAAATAAAGCGATTTCTGTCTTTGAATTGTCAAAGAAAAAACTAAAACGCAGTTAATTGCTTTCCTGATAAATGTCGGCTGTGGCGTCGCGTGAAGGTGGTTAGAGTAAAACGCGAGACATGTCCATCTGCTTATGCAGATAAATTAGCACACAATTGTGCATATAATTTTGCCCTGACAGACGACAGCAGATTAACGCGGATTAACGAGCCGCAGGTTCGTGGGTTCGAGTCCCACGGCCAGTAGAATTTTCATTTATTTCATTTTTATTACTTTTTTTATAGGTTCCATATTTTTAACGTTGCTTTTAGTTTGCTGTTGTTGACTTTTTAATGAAATTCAACTCTAAAAATTTAAACTAACTAATAGTAAAATAACAAGTAAGAAAGTCTAAATTCGGGTGGAACCGAACAGTAATACCGGCGCAAATATTAAATATATGTTTTCCACCTTTCCGAAAGCTACCGCTACATGGTAAGCAGGGATGTATCAATTTTGAGTAAATTAGGTCCTTAAATTTCGAAATATTGAAGTTATATGAAAAGCCGTAATTTTAGTCCGATTTCAATAATTTTCAACGCTTTGCCTTTATGTGCCAACCACAATAACCATACCGAGTTTGCTACAAATTGGTAGAACGGTTACCGAGATACATATATGTGAGCATAAGTGGGCGGTGCCACGCCCATTTTCCAAAATTTTATCATAAGCGTATTTCTTGGTTAAGAATTGTTGCAAGCGTCAATTTTGAATAAATTAGCTTTAATATTTACTGATTTATCAAAGATTTCGTATTTCTCTAAATTACCCTTATATATTTGGTATGCTGTACCAAGGCCAACAACTGTACAAAATTTGGAAGAAATCGGGGTAGCGGTTGCCAAGATATACACATGTAAGTGGGCGTGGCTACACCCATTTTTTCAAAAATTTATAATATTCTTATTTTTCGTCTAAAAATCATTGTAAATATCAGTTTTGAGTGAATAATCTTCAGTAGTTACTAAACTATCGCAGTTTTCGTATTTCTGAAAATTACCGTTATGTGGGAGGTAGGCGTGGTTATTGTCCGATTTTGCCCATTTTCAATACCATCCGTCCTACGCCCGAAAGAAGTACACGTACCAAGTTTCGTTAAGATATCTTAATTTTTACTCGAGTTATCGTGTGCACAGACGGACGGACGGATGGACGGACGGACGGACAGACAGTCACCGCTTAATCGATTTCTCTTTTCATCCTGATCATTTATTATCAGGGAACGGATTTTATGGAAATTGCCTTTTTTTCTACTAAAGAGATTGAGTATATTCGATTAAGAATGCCCACGATTTAGCTTTCCCTGATATATACACATTTGANTTTTCTCAGCTAACGTAGGCTTGAAGACAATAAGGGGTGTGGATAAAATTGTAAAGGGCGAGGAAAACGCCCTTATTCCTGATAATATGAACGTTTCAAACGTTCCATATTTAAATTGGGCTCCACTTGTATCAACTTACGTCGAGCGCACATTTAGTACATTCAAGGCTTTTCTTCACGAAAATCGAATGAAAATGCTGCCAGAAAACTTCAAAATGCAGCTTGTGGTTCAACTATACAGATTAAAGTTTTATGAGTTAGAAACTCGAAAGGATAAAATAGTCAAAGATTCAAAGTAAAATTTTTTCATATAATGAAACTAGTTCATAGTTTTTCTCTTTTTACTTGTAATATAAACATTTCTAAAATAAATATATTTTTTGATTGTTCTTTGTATTTTCTGTCTTTTTTTTAGTGCCTTATTTTGCTTTTTTGCAATACCTCTTTTTTGCCTTTTCCTGCCTTTTTCGCTATTTTGTTTTGCCTTTTTTGCAATACCTTATTTTGCCTTTTCCAGCCTATTTCGTTACTTTATTTTGCATTTTTTAAAGGTTTTTAGGTCCTAAAAATCCGTTCCCTGTTTATTATACATTTGTCTATATCTATCTCGATTCGTTTTGCCTGTTACAAACAACCGTTATGTGAACAAAGTTATAATACCCTTGTGCACAAGTGCGCTCGGGTATAAAAATGTCATATAGACAATCATATATTCGCAATCGCTCCAACCGAGAATCGAACCTGCCAGCTACAGGCTTGTAGCGCGCAACTCTCACCACTCGGCTACCGCGGACACCGAGCTCGCCTACTTTATTTGCTTACTTGTACAATAGACAACAGCTGGCCGTTTTTACCAGTGTTGTCATCGAAAATTTCCCGGATCCGAGTTAATTCCAAAAATTTCGTGAATTTCTTCGGCTGCTTATGCGCATTTTAAAGAGGAAAATGCATGAGTTAAAGCAAATAACTTAATAATATAAGCTAAGGATAAACTCAACTACCATAAAAAATAATTTACATGTTTTTTTTTTCTTTTTAAAATAATAATAATAGATTGGCGTTTACACATATGTAAATGTTTGGCCGAGGTTTTCCTCCGATTTGTGGCCTGCGCCTTGATGATGTTACACAAATGGGAGGGACCTACAGTTTTACGCCGACTCCGGACGGCGATTGCATTTTTATGAGAAATTCATGGCGGAAATACACTTCGAGGTTTACCATTGCCTGCCGAAGGGCCGGGCTTGAACCCGTGCTCTAGAACGCGAACTCGAATCTCTCGACAGGTACTACAGAGATTTTCTCTGTCGGCCATGGCGACTGTTTGAGCGCCTCGAGCAAAATGACATACGTATTCCTTTCCCGGAGGATGAAATAATTTATTAAATAATTTTCAAGAAAAAATTTCCTTGATTTGTACAAACGTTTTCTTATTTAGTTAAATGTATATCAAGACTAAATCTAGAAGATATGTATATTCTTGTTTACTTTCAAATTATATTTTCTTGATAATAAGAATTCGCTTTCTAAGTTCAAACACAAGTCTCGATTTCCTTGTGTCTGATTTGGTTTAAGAAAAATTGTATCTCCATGTATGAAAGCATCTTCGATTGGTTGAGTGCAGTGTTGCCAGATCTTCTTCTCGAAAAACTTTAAATTTCCGAATAAAAATCTGCCTAAAATCGACCTATTCAAAAATTAAGTTTTTATTTTGATTTTTTTATTGAACAAATTCATAAATAACAAAAAACGATAAATTAAAAGAATACCATAAACTGTTTACATTATATTTAACAAAACATAAAAGTTAAAAAAAAAAGTTTTTTTTTTTGTAAATTGCTTTGTTAACTCTTTTGAGCATTTGATTCGGTACCTCAATTTAATGTACCTTCTTGATCAGTGTTTTAAATATATCTTTAGCTCTTAAAATACCAGAGTGCTGGAGTTTCTAGTTTACAAAAAAAAATCGAAAGAGAAACCATACTCTTTATTCAAGAGTCGTGAGTTAATTTTAAAATTTTAGCAAAACATCGCAAACAAATATAGGATTAATTGTTGCTGAAGTATATTTTTGCTTCCGAAAATTTTCCATTAGATTCTAGCTCCTATGAATACGTACAAACTGATTCCGTTATTTCGAGATACCAATAACACCACGCGTCAAAAACAAAAAATCAAAAATGCACGCGAACAATTAATATACCGGCGTCAGGATTTTTTTAAGGACTTTAAAATTTTAAAGATATGATTAATTCAAAAATTATTTTAAAAAATCAGTGAAATGTACAATAACAATAAAGGTACAAAATGTTTCTCATTTCATTCAGCCGAATTGAAAAACCTTAAAGTTTTTTGGTTTACAAGGACAAATAAGTATTGAAAGTTCGCTTTCAGTCAATTTTATTTTTTAAGTTATTAAAGTTAGGACGACAAAATTTGAGGATGTGGTCGTGTGTATATTAGTCCTTAATATATAATTTTTTCAAAAACAAATATTGCAAATTTTCAAGGATATTCAAGGATAAAATTTTAGAAGGAAAGTTTCCATACCCATTCGTCCATATGCAACCAACAATTTTTTTATTTTTTAATTCTGCAGGATTTTCTCTTTTATGAACCCACATTGTTATTCTACATTGCACTGAAATTCTTTAATAATTTTTTTAATTAATCTTATTTTTTTAAATTTCAAAGTCCTTAAAAAATCCTGACGTCAGAGTGAAAAATTAAAAACGAGGTTTTACAATATTTTACCCATATTTTCGCGAATATATTCATTCATTTACTGTCACACGGTGTAACAATTCCAAGTTAATTAATTGATAAAACCTTATTCAACATAGTCGTATTATTGTCATGTGAATATAATTTTTTTGTAAAATCAGACCAAGATAAGACAATTGAGTCATAAATGGGGTTATTTTTTATCCTTTATTATTTGTATTTGGCCCATTTCACTCACGACCGACCTTCGCCGAAAACCTAATTAAGTCGGGAGAACGAACGAGAAGATGGACGCATAGACAGACATGGATTAATCGATTTCTATTTTTATTCTGCACATTTTGATACACATATTTTTGACATATCTATGTATATATGTATATCTATTGCAATCTCGTTAGGCTTATAGAAACAACCATTATGTATAAGCTTCCCATTTTTTTGAAAAACTTGTTTGCATTCCGAGCCTTAACGAGAAATATTTGAATTTGTTTTGATGGAAAATTACACAAATAAGACGACACAAAATAAAACAAATCTAGATAACGAAATATAATTGATGTTTATTACAATAATATTAGAGGCGAATTTGTCGAAGCTTATAGCTACATTTGGGATCTAAATAAGATTAAGTAAAAAGTTGTCAAAAACTATTATAAGTAAAACCGAGCACTATGTTTAGGTAGGTATTTTTTGGCTTACGGACTATTAAAAGTTCCTATGCTGCTATTTTTAATTGGATGCAAAATGTATATATAGTTTATCTCACAATTCAAACTATTTTTAGTATATACATATATTAATAGTGCAAGGATGACGCTTTTGTTTTAAAATTATGTATTAATCACAAAAGACAGATAGCCTAAAGATTGTTACAATAAGAACAGAAAAATTTTAGCCCGAATCTTAACTTTAAATAAGAGCAAACCAGAACTGGTCCATAAACTGTTTACTAGTCTTTGTGACACGATGTAGATTTTTTTAATAAGCTATGGAGTTGAAATTCTTAAGCCTACAAAAGCAAGAACCGAATTAAAGCACAATTCTTATCTGTTGTAGCACTTTTTCCCGGTACCGGGCGCTGTGTAGACTTCTAGACTGAAAACGAGACTTCATAGTTAAGGCTGTACCTACACAGCTTATTTTCCTTCTTTAATATTTTAATAATAAATTTATTATAAAAACATGGGATTAGAACAGAGAGATGAATTTATTTGGATTGAATGAAAGTTTTATGTAGCTCAATGCATGTACATAAATGCAATGCTTTAGAAAATTTATTCCTGCATACATTTACAACGCCACAAACAGAGTTCACAGTTTTCAATCAAAAATTACAACAAATAAATACATATCGTCGTTTAAAGTGGAAAACCGCGTATCAACAAAATGCAAAACCGCGTATCAGCAAAATGCAAAACCGCGTATGTGAACTTGTAGAAATTATTTTCTTTCTTTTCTTTTTTATAAAGAAATCGCATTTCTGGCTAGTATATTTCAGGAAGAATGAATAAGGATTGAGCCAAGAGCTTGTTGAGCAAATCCAATTTTTGGCAGCCAATGTCAGTTACGCGGTTTTGCAGAATGACGATACGCGGTTTTGTACTTTAAACGACGATATGTTAAGCCCGTGGACCTACAGTGATATATGTATGCTTTGTAAATATAGATGCATTCAGTAAACTACCAATCTAAGCTTTTTCAAAAGGCTGCATTTCAAACAAAGCAAATTAAAGGTTTGAACTTAAGTCAACACAGAAAATAAGTATCTACACAATTTTGGTTACCCAAAGCTACAAAAACACCACCCTCACTGAGGGATAATACGACAAAGGCAAACGCAGATTCGCCAATAGCAGTTCGAGGCGTCTAGCGCGTGAGTTGGCAAGCGATGGAGTATAAGCTACAAATCTGACTCGAATGTAAGCTATTTAAATGCCCAACATTTTCACGCCAACTGTGTAGTGACCAAACGAACTATGTTACAGGTGGCCTTCGAATCGAAAGGAATGAAGACAAAGCAAAAGTTAAATTTGCTAAGAATCCCTCAACATTTACCGCCTCACTGCACCAGTTTTGACAGTACTCCCCCAAACCATCACAATCACACTGTCGTCTCCTTCCCAGTGGGTGGTGACATTGCACCGGATAGTAGAACACCAGCAAACTTTGGTCTAGACATCGGTGATGATGTCAAGTACAATTGTGGTTGGGATTGTGAACGCAAATTTAATGGACGCGCGCTGGCTGGCGGTGGAGGAGCCGTGCGCAATTTCAAATGAGTTGGCTTTAGCGGCCGCTTGGGAGGTAATGGTGGTGGTGGGGGTGACGTTGAAGAACGACAATTCACGGAGGTATCGCTACTACGTCGCGAGTCGAAAAATGAGGTGTTGCTGTAGATGGCTTCCTCTTCTATGGTGGAGTAGATTTCTTCGGCCGTCTCGTAATAAGAGGCCGCATTCACGGTGCGCTGCAACGACGAAGTCGACTCTGATTCAACTGACGCCAAAGTGGAGGTGGACAGATCTAATGAGTGTACTGTATTTTGATAATCACCGCTGCTGATGTGAAGGGGGCGTCCGGAAGAGGGAATAGGCACAGCTGAGTTCTGCGCAACTATTTCGGATATTGTAGGAAATTGCATTGAGGTGTACGACGGTGTAGGAGAGGTAATTTTAGCAACTGGTATTTCCATTGACCGTCCGGGTTTTGTTGCGGCACTGGCGGTTTTAATTGTATATGCTGTAGAGTTGCTGTTAGAGGAATGGGATTCGGAAGAAAATATAGCTGTTGATGATACGGGGGAAGTGACTGTTGTGGCTAATGTTGGTTTTGAACTATATCTGCTTGTGAAGGCGTCTGGAGTGGCAGTGGCTTTAGTCGCTGATAAAGTGTTGACAATGTTGTTTGTATGGCTGTCTGTGGCGCTATTCGAAACAAATGGTTCTTGTGTTGGTTGGGTTGTCGATTCACTCACCAGGACTGTACGCTGTTGCAGGTGAATATGTGGTGCCTGTTGCTGCATCTGTTGTTGAGGCTTCATATATAAGCCGGCAGTGACAGCCGCTGTACCACTGCTGGCCAAGAAAATAGGCGTACTAACCAACGATGATGACGACGATGGTGACGCCTGCGACGTTGTTGCAGAGAACTGTGCTTGTGGAAGCAATACAAGGCCGCCTACAGTAAATAGCGATTGGTTCTGTTGGGAATTAGAGACGTTGTTTTTACTCGTAGGGATCAAGTGACCAGTTAGGACTTGAGTGGTATTTGGCTGTTGGGGTTGTGGAAGGCTTGTGTACTGAACTGGAAGTATTTGCGCTGAGGGGAATATTTGTGTGGGGGAGAGTGAACTATTGGATGGAATGCCTGCCTTTATTGCCGCTGTTGATGACAAGAGATCCCACCTGGGCTGCATGGTTGCATTTAAAGAAACAATAGAAGAAATAGGAGAAGCAATGTTAATAGTTGAAGAATCGCTATCGCAATAGGAACTACTTTCACAACCGGAATTCTGAGCCATAAAGGAAAGCAGGTGTTCGGGTGGTGGGGGAAGTGGTAAAGAATCTAAATTGTCATCTGAACTATGAATATATGGATTTACCGAGTGTTTGATGCTTGCATAATGTGGAACTGGCGGCGCATCTTCGTGTGGTGCACCCAACTCTGGGATTTGCGACTTTTTACCCACGTTACGTAACTGATTGCGAATTTCATTCTCATGCAACATGATTGTACGGTGCTCTTCTTCAGTAACCAGAATGTGATCGGGCGAATTTTCATGTATGAACTCCGAGGGGCGGCGCTGTGAAGGTGGTAATTCGTCATCAGGTGGTGGTTGAAGAGGTGGTAAGACCTCTACGTAAAACGCTTCCTCACTACTTTTCACTTTTACACCTGGCGAAGTTGGCTTTGGCATTGTAGCATAATTGATGGGTGGGGGAGGCGGGCTTTCGCGAGGACGCGACGGGCTGCGTGGAGTTTTTATACGCACTGGAAGCTTTGCTATGTTGCCACTAGTTGGTGTTAATGGAACCGTTGGCGTTGTCGGAGGTGGTGGCGATCTCACTTCATGAATTGTGTTTGTGGTGGGATCATGTTCGAAAACCGTAAAATCGCCGTGACCAACATCGGCTTTTTGGAAAGCATCCAGCGCCACATTATGAACTAGCTCAGCTTTTTTCGTTTTTGGCTTCGGCATTATAGGAGGTGGTATCCTCTTTGGTTTGGCACCCGTTGAATTTGATATAAGATCCTCAGTGGATTTTGAATGTGCGCTAACCACAGTACTAGGAGTACTGCGTCCACTTGAAGGTGAACGCTCGGATGACAACAAATTTTCTGTTGACTTCGAGCCAAAGAAGAATTGTTCACGTGGAGATTTAAGAGCTGAAGGTGATTTAGACATGGCTTGAGCCAACTCAGTGTACTCATCAGTCTTAGATTTATCGAGGAATGCTTCACGGAAAGGATTATCTCGTTCGATTTCAGTATACACCGGCACTCTTTCAGGCTGCGGTGGTGGACTTCGATAGCCGCTACTTTTTGATTCCCCACCAGTTAAAGGAGAAGACGAGCGAACGTGTTGAAGTGTGGGCGAGTCTATTTCTTTGATACGCGCCACTGTGGGCAATATCGGAGGCAGTTTTTCGGGGCGCCTGCTGCGCTCTAGTGTCGAATTGTTGGACGACGATGGACTCGCCGAGCGCAATATGCCTTTCCGCGGCATGCGGACACGTGAACTACCATATTCTTGTTCCGAATCGTAATAACGTGAATAACCATCGGGAGTACGTGAGCGTTCGTAGTCGGATTTGGACCGTTCATCCCCACTTAGATCGAAACTTACAGATTTTCGGTGCCCACCGTACGTAGAACTTGTCAGGTCTGGTGTACTACGACCGGAAATGTAGTCTAAACCTTCGCGGCTGGGGCGATAAGGACGGTAGTCATTTTCAGAATCGCTGGTGTAACGTGGTGAAGGTCGTGGCCGCTCAAAGTAGTCCGAATCTGTGTCACCCTGGTCAGCTGAGGTATTCGGAGAAAACGTATCGTTTACATCGTCATAATCATATTCATCTTTAGAATATTCAAACTGATCTTCGCCATGACCCCCCTCGCCCTCGCCCTCTCCTTCGTCTTCATCGTCAATTATATAGACAGGTTCAGCTTTCTTTAATTTAAGTGACAAAAGAGTGCGCTCATCCTCACGCTGAGCTGACTCACTTTTTACGATCTCTTTGTTTTTATAAGAGGAGTCCTGACGTTTCGTTACGGTTCTTGCCCTCTGTATGGGTGGAGTTGGAATACGCCTCTGTTGAAGTTCATTATGAGCATAAAAATTATGTCCATGGAAAATATTTATTTATTTTAGTTTCAGTGTCTAAAATTATGTTTAAGCGATAGAACATTTACTGAAGCGCGTTTATAAAAGTGATATGAATATGTGCTAATTGTGCTTTTGGTGTTTGTGAAACTTAAATAAACGAGTGCTTTGACAATGCTGGGTTTTTCAGGTACATATGTAGCTGGATTACCTTGAAGTGTTTTTTTTTCAGGTACATATGTAGCTGGATTACCTTGATGTGTTATGTGAGATAGTGTGAGTGATTTACTTACAATGATATTTAAAAAGTGAAAGACAGTGAAAAGCTCTAATAGTGAGTTTTTAATGGTTATAATTAGCAAACACTTTTGATTAGCACTTTGGAAAACAAAAATAGTTTCTGAATCGCATGTTGCAGAGAGAAGAAGTTGAATTCAAAAGAAAGGACATTTTAAAAAGTTCACAAACAGTAAGGCAGTATGGAGGTCTGATGAAAAATGAGCATTGAAACAATTTCTAACACACACAAAAAAACAAAAAGGAATTTTATGATTTAATTATTCAGACTTAAAAAGCATCAAAAAGATACGCTCAATTACCTAATCAACTTTCCTTTATTCTCCCAAATACAAACTCAGAGTAGAAAAAAAAACTGAAACTCATTTCGATTCCAAAAACACTTTAAAAAATCTCTTATTTTTATATTCGAGAAGATATTGTTTTTATTATTGTTCAATTTCGGTTTTTGATTCACATAAAAAATGTTCATATTCATCAATACTCATTTACCAACAGAATAATACGACTAATTGTAAAACGTATGTATATATAGTGCATATATGCATTACCCTGCCTTAAAGGAAAGGACACCTTTATACAGATTTTTATATTTTCAAAATATTTGGTTAGTTGGACAATTTATATACTTGTACTTATATATGTATGTACTAGAGCTCTTGAACTTATTCGAATAATTCGATTATTCGAACGTTCGAATGGCAAATATTTGTACGATTGCCAATCGAATGTTAATATTCGAATACTGATTCTATTCAATTATTCGAATAGTCGCAAAGCTTCGATTAATCGGATACCTTTTTAAAATCGAACATTCGATCGTTGTAACAAGCGTTAAGGCATCCACACACCTGTGCGATTCTGTTGGAACGAATCCGCGCCATTTTTGTTGGTACAGACTTCACTACTTCGAAAACGCAAATACGGATACATCTATGCGATTCTATCGCAGTATCAATTTATAGTCCAACAACAAATATTTTTCAACAAAAATAAAATTATTACTTTTCTACATCAAACATGTTTTGCTTCTTTTACGTTCATTTATGTTTCAATCTAGTAAAATCCGTCTATTGGAATCTTTCATTTTCAAAACGCGGCAGTCTGCGATTTCGGCACGACTGAAAAAGAATGGTGAATGTTCAAATAAATCGTTGCAGCAAAATCGCGTGTCTGGCTGTTAATTTAAAATTGTGGTCTGCATTGTTGTAATTTCGGCCGGCACGGCACGGCAGAGTCGCACATATGTACATATGTATGTGTGGATGCCTTTATAATTACATATCGTACGTGGTACTGCAAAACGTTCTATGTCACTTATTATCTCTGGTGCTTGATTGATCTTTTATCTGTATCTGATCGCTTACGGCAATAGTTAATCTTCATCAGCCAAAGGTAGACAGTTTTGTAATTCATTTATTAGGGTATAACGATATGCAGATGCATTCCGGTGCAAGTAAGAGACCATCTAATTGCCAAAGGTACTAATAGACATAGACCGTTTTGCAGTATCATCGACGATATGTATGTACTGTTACTCCCAAAATTGAGCGTACCGTACGGCTCTTTTTTGTTAATATTCGCAATGTTTTACATGCTAAAAAAAATTTACATTTTTTATAGGAAAAAAATTGCGTAGGACAGCCAGCAAAAAAATGTAAAAAATCAACGCGAATTTTTAGACATTTGAAATTTACACATTATTAAACTAAAAATGGGCTATAAAACTGCATACCAAGAAAATGTTTTTTTTTTTTGGTTTTTGTAAATTAATAAAATTAATTGTCCATATATGGTATAAGGGGTATGGAAATATCTCTTTTCCCTAGCAGTAAACCTTTTAGTGTGAGCAACAATGATCTTTTCAAATAAGGCAGATCGGAATATGTGCTCACTGGCAAGACAATACTGTTATTATTGTACCCTGGAGTAGATGTATATCAAACAAAAAAATTACAATTTATAAATTTACTAGCCGACGAACTGCCTACATTTTTTTTTATTTTTCGCACAGGTGCAACCCTCTTCGAAAAATAAAACCTTACTGCAAATCGGAAAGTCAAGCCTTTTCCTTTGACACCTCATTTTTTTAAATCGAATGAACTGTCCAAATCTAACGAACAAAAAATGCCCTCGCGTATTATACATACATAATTTTTAAAAAGGTGGCAACCCCACTCAAACAAAAAATAAAAACTTATTGCACATGCAGAGACCATACCCTTTCACTTGGTGCCTCAGTTTTCACAAACAAACGGAGATTTTATAATTTTTAAAAAGTGGCAACCCTACTCAAAACGTAATACGTTATTGAACATCTAAAAGCCGAGCCCTTTTATTTGACACCTCATTTTTTGCAATCCAACGAACAATGTGGATCTAACAACTTTTTAGACCTTATAGGAACTTAAGGTAGTAAAGATAATATTCCTATCAATACAGATTATAATTAAAAAATTCCGTATAAATCCGTTCAGTAGCTTTTCAGATTAGCGTGGCCAAAATATCCCGACTTTCCTTTATACTATGTATAGAAGATAGTAATTTTTAAATAGGTGGCAACCCTATTCAAAAACGAAAGCTTTTGAACATGCGAAGGCCAGGTCCTTTCATTTGGTATCTCATTTTGTAATCCAACGAACGGCTAAAATCTTTTAACTTTTTAAGAGGTGGCAACCCTACTCAGAAAAATACTATATTATTGCACGATTGAGAGAAATAGAGGTTGCGCCCATCACAGTACCGCTATTCCTCTCCCAGTGAATTTGACAGAATCGCTGTTTGTATGACGTCACACTTGTGCAACTTGTTTAGGTTTTCCTTGCAACATTTTTTCTTCTTCTTCCATTCTTGCTCACGTTTGGGCATTTATCTCTCGCATCACACAAAAGTTATTCTCAAAAATCCTCTCTGATGGGCGCAATCTTGTATTCTATCATTCTTGATATTATTGCTCATGTAAAGGCTAAGTCTTTTCGTTTGACAGTGACGGTGCAGAACTGATGCCTACGCTTATTATGATTGAATATAGTAATTTTATTAACAGGTGGCGACCCTATTCAAAAAAAACATTAGTGCTTTTCTAGAGGCCAACCCCTTTCATTTGACACCTCATCTTTTGCAATCCAACAAACGGTGTGGATCTAATAGTTTTTTAGACAGGTGGCAACCCTATTTAAATTCTAAGCAAAAAAGGTCACTCTCCTGTCGGTACAGAGTATATTAGAGAAAATCTCATCAAAATCCGTTCAGTACTTTTGAAGATTACCGCGTATAAAGAACCTCGACTTTCGACTTTTAGAAAAGGGACTCAAACATAATATCCAGAATTATAATAAGAAAAAGGAAATCGAGCAGACAATTGTAGATGCGGAGATAGCCATATCTATGCTGCCGAAAGAGGAACAGGAACACACTAGACACATGTGCAAACAGTTAATTGAAAAGGAAATCAAAGCCAAAAGAAACAGAAAACAGGGCAACGAAAATAATATAATCAAAGGTCTCAAACAGAAACTAAAAAATAACAACGTAATCACGACCAAAGCTGACAAAGGAAGCACAACTGTACTAATGAATAGAGAGGAGTACATACAAAAAACGAAACAACTTATCAAAGAAACCAATTGTAAGAAATTAGTAAAGAATCCTACTGAGGAATACCAAGCCGCAATAAAAGAGACTATAAAGAAATCTACAAAAATAATAAATGCGAACCAAATACATACTTTGACAACTATGAATCCATCAGCTCCTCCGATGAATGCACTACCTAAAATCCACAAATCAGGCACACCTATGAGACCAATCATAAACCACAAATCGGCCCCAAGCTACAAACTATCAAAATATTTAAAAACTATACAAAAGGATAACCTTGGATTGCCCAATAAGAACACAATATCTAGTACAACGGAATTGATTGAAAAATTAAAAGACTCAGTTATCACGTTGGATACTAAGCTGGTATCATTCGACATAAAAAATCTATACCCATCGATACCCATAACGGAAACAATAGATATCCTATTCAAAATACTGACAGAAAAAACAAGAAACAGAGAAATCGCCGTGGAGATAACTAACGCACTCAGAACGACGTTGCGTCAAAACTACTTTAAATTTAATAACAACGTATACATGCAAACAAACGGGCTAGGCATGGGCAACCCCACATCGGCGATTCTTATGGAGGTATTCATGCAGAAGTTGGAAGAAAGGTACATGGAGTATCTTATGTCACAACTAGGAGCGACGTTCTACGCCAGATACGTTGATGACATCATATGTCTTATAACAAAGGAAAATGAAGAACAGATATTGGAATACCTCAACAAACAGCACAGCAACATAACGTTCACAATGGAACAAGAAATGGAAGGAAAGCTAAATTACTTAGATCTGACGATCAAAGTAAATAAAAACACCAGTAGTCTGCAATATGAAATTTTTAGGAAGCCCACAGCCACAGATACAATAATACATAATACTTCGAACCACCCTCATCAGCATAAAAAAGCCGCCTTTAGACAAATGATCAATAGAATTGAGCAAATACCACTAACAAAAGAAGGATACAAAAACGAACTGAACGCAATATATGCCATAGCGGCTAATAACGGATACAAGAGAGATCTGCTAGAGGAAATCCGAAGGGAGCACAAAAACAGAAGGTCAAACAAAGAAAAAATCAATGACACAAATTGGGCGGTATTAACCTATACTGGAAAGTCAACGTACAAACTAGCAAAGCCGTTCCAGAAACACAACCTTCGCACTTCATTCAGAACAAATAACAACGTAGGACGGATACTACGGAACACCACAAATCGAGAAGACCCATTGGATAAACAAGGAGTGTATAAACTAACTTGCAAATGCCAGCATAGTTATATAGGTCAAACAGGACGGAAAATAAAAACAAGATTTCCCGAACATATAAGGGACTATAACAAAAAGACACAGAAACCGAGTGCAATACCAGAGTCAAATTTTGCTAGCCACATGTTTAACAACAAATGTTCACCAACGCAAATAAGAAAGTCAGCGAAACTACTGCATGTACAACATAAAGGCCAACGACTAAACGTACTAGAAAATATGGAAATATACAAACTAAAAACATTCGACGGCAAAATAATAAACGAACAAACAAATACCGCATCGGATGTTATATTCGAACCCTTAAAATTAATTTACGAGAAAAGGAAAAATAACAACAAAACAACAGGCATGGACACTCCGAACACGCCACAAAGTACCACCAGGACAAAAATCACCGACTTTTACCTACCTGCAGGCAAAAACCATACAGAGACAACATAACGGATGTTAATATCGAGACAGCGAACCTACCAACCTATTACCTGCTTCTGAAATAAAAAAGGACCCCATGGCATTTCTAATAATTAATCATCGACGAAAATCACATTACCTAAGATAAATGAACATAAATTAAGGACAAAAACTCGAACCAGACAGAACGAAAAATGACACTGAAGATGGCACAATGCCGAAACCGGTTTGTCTGCAAACCAAACTTGACAAGGGATGACGGAAATTCGTTCCAAAATAAATAATCTCGACTTTCCTTTATACTATGTATAGATTTATTTTTTTTTTTGTGAACATGAGTGCAAGAAAAATAAGTTCACTGGAGTTTTTTTTATAAAGGGCAGTGATGGCAAGCAAGTTACTTGTTCCATTTTTGGATCCGTCCTTAGCTTCCACCCTACCACTTCCTCGCTAAGCAATCACGTGAAAGAAGTCCTTAAGAAGGAACAGAGTGGTGACAAGGAAGTACTAATGGAGGAAATTTGTTATCAATGAAATATGTATATTGCACAAGCTTTGTTGCAGCTTTCATTATTCAGTCCATAACATTTTGAAGCCATGAAGAAACCTCTCGCGGTCAATTTTATACATATATATTTTTTTTATTCTTACGAAACGATATTTTCATTTCCCAATGCAAGGAGCTCATAAATATCGAGCCCTAACCGCCAAAAGAACGTAAGAGACTTTTTCTTCAAATTTTTATTTTCGATGCAGAAATATTCCTAGAGCACATAGATGCATTTCTGCATCAAACAGGAAATTTTTAAAAGCATGTCGCTTACGTTATTTTGGCGGTTAGGGCTCGATATGAAGTAGCAAGTTTTCAATACGTATAAATTTGTCTGTAGAACTTTTTAGTTCGTTTTTAGAAGCCTTTGAAATTTACAAAGCAGAATTACGGAAATTTAAAAACTTATACAAATAATTTTGTGCGTATAAATAGAAAAATTGTTACTTCACATGTATGTATGAGCGTCTGGTATTGGGAAATGAAAATATCATTTCGATAAAAAATAAAAAATGGCCCATGTTGCAATTCGTTAATATCTGATATCCGGAGACCTAACGAAAAATTCGATATTTTACATTGTGGTCACTTCAAGGGACTTCTCAAAAAAAAACCACGTATGTTCGTACATTTCAATTTACTTAATTGTGTACACGTGTGTTCATCCGATTTTTTGCCGAATTTTCTAAAATGAAATAAACTGTGCACACTTCGATTCTTTTACGAAATTTCGGAAGAAAATCGGTAAACCAGTGAAAATAATTCTGCTATGTGAAGAATTTCCTGCAGAATTTTTACAGAATTTTCTTTATTTTCCGTACAGAAATTTCTTTACGAGTTCGTGTCAACCACTTCATATAATTTTCTTTGAAGATTCGTAAAAAATCGTTAAAGATATGATATTCTCCGAAAGAGTTCGTTTAGATCTTGGGAACTTTGGTTTGCAGTGTGTATACTTATTTCAACATTCGAATAATCGCGCACCAGTTATTATTAGAATAATTGACAATGAGCAATTATTCGAATGATCGATAGTGGGCGATTATTTAAATACAGCTAATCGAATTTTACTATTCGAATAGCATCATATTCGAATAATGCGAGTATTCGATTTATCGAATATCGGGAGCTCTAGTATGTACCTGTAGTTTCTTGTATTAGTTTTCATTATCATTGGCTTAGGTACACAAATACTCAGGAATCTATGTACATATGTATATGTTCGATATTATTTTATAATTATTGCATTACAGGAGGGATTTTATAGAATCTTATTAACTTCCACTTCCACTTATAACATCTACTACTTCAAACAAAAATATAAAGACATAATCTGCGTGTTCAATAATCAATTGAATATGCCCTGTGGTGGAATATTACTTTAGATTTTATTTTATTATTTAACCGCCCAATTCTGTGTTTTCTTGATAAATATTTTGTAACAAAAAATGTATCAAGATTTTTATCAAGTAAAAGCTTCCTTCACATTCTAATATACAAAATTTATACATTTCACATGAAATTTCAATTTGTCAATAGCATTTCCAATCTTGATAATTTATCAAGAAATGAGCTTTTGATTTCTGTGCTAGAATACCAATTTTTGATAAATTATAAAAAATTGACAAATTATAAAGATTTTCAGTTTATCAAGTGCACAGAATCGGGCTGTAAGACTGGCTTCGAAGTGACCTCTAAAATTGTATACCAAATTGGGAAATGGTTTTCCATTATGAAATATACATACATTTTTGTATCAATTTGTAAATTCTTTTCCAATTCCGTACCGCTAGTTTCTATTTCAAAGGCAATTAGCAATTACTACAATTTTTTTTCAGCATACAGCAAATACCAACAAATTTGGTTCACTATCTTATGAGAACCGTTATGAACACAATGGATGGACAATATTTACCCTAATTTTTTTAAACATCACTACAGCACTTTTTGGGGTTATCGTGTTATTGTTTTTGTTTGTAGTTGTAGTTGTTTTTATTTTATTCATTTTGGCAATGTTTTGGATCTCCGTAGTCCTGAATGCACCATAAAATTGCCTAAATTTTGAGAGTAACAGCCGTATTCTAACAAAGTCACAAACCTTAGCTCATCCCTGCTGTGATTTCTACTGCGCCTGCAACCTTTGTTGCCCCTGCAACCAATATGCCGCTACAACTAAAATTTTTAAGTTTTTGTATATTTTTCTAGCATTTAGAGTCGAATTTTTGGGGCACGTTTTACGGCGCACTAGAAATCACAACAGTGACGAGCTAAGTTTTGTCACTCTATCACATCATGCTCTCAACTAATCTAAGTTTTAATTGTTTGTTTCCTTCATAAGAGATTCTGGTGAGAACTCCCCAAACGTTTTCAATCCGGTTGAAAACCGCAGAAGAGGCGGTCTAATCCCAGTCTTGGGTGATAGTTTGTTTTGTACATGATATGTTGCATTATTATTTATCTCTTACAGATTAATTAAGCATAGCTCAAACGCATATATACAGTGCTGCCAAGTTTTTCTGTTCTAATACACTAGTCGAGTCGAAATTTAAGGCAATGGTATGCAATTTTCGTACTGGATGTTTGCGTGGACGCAAGTTGTTTATGCAGAAGGGTATTTGCTCCACAGACAGTCTAAAAAATTTCCACCACCAAAAATGAATAAAAAAGAAAAGTCATTCAAACCATATGGATTATACGAGTTCCAATTTTCTCTCTAAAAATTCTCCAGGAGAAAATTTACGTGCATGCATTATAATTTGGGATTAATTTGCATCTGATGTCGTGTACATTAATTTCATGGCTAATTTTTCAGCCTAATTATGCCCCAGTTATGAAAAAAGCAAACTCTGGAGTACCCTATTGATAATAGCTATGTCCGGCATTGGATGTGTGCGCTGCGAATTTCAACCGTTAAGGAAGGACAAACAACTTAAAAATGGATTGTAACCCTTTACATTATTTAAATTCCTCAAAGAATAAGTGAACTGTTCGAGTGTATTTAGGACCAAGGAGATCCAAAATATTATTACAAAAACAAATACAAATCAAAACAAGTAAAGAATTATAAGTTCGGACGAAACCAAATTTTATATACCCGGCGCAGGTATCAAATATCGTAACTTTCTCTAAACTACCTTTGCATGATAAGCAGGGATGTTTCTCCGATTTCAAACGTTCGAGATAATATGCTGAGTTAGAATTAATGAAATAATTGAACCAAGTTTGGTAGAAATCTATAAAGCGGTTACCTAGACACCTAGGTACACCTTTGTAGTCATAAAATAGGCGGTGTTTCCCCAATCCCTAAAAGTCTATAACAGTCTTATTTATTGTAAAGAGAGATTGCTGTAAGTATTAACTTGGACTAAATTGTTGTAAGTATTAACTTGGAGTAAATTAGCGTAGTCGGTTTTTGAAATATCGGAGTTTTAGTATTTATGAAAGTTACTGTTATACGGGAAGCGGGTGTAATTTTAGTCCGATTTGAATAATTTTCAACGAATGGTGCACCGAGTTTGGTAGAAATTGATAAATCGGTTACCAAGATACACATTTGTGGTCATAAGTGGGCGGCGCCACGGCCATTATCTAAAAATTTCCAATAATCAAATTTTCTGCTAAGTGGTTAATATAATAATCAATTTTGAATAAATTCCCTTCAATACTTACTGATTTATCGCAGTTTTCGTGTTTCTGTAAATTTTCGTTATATGGGAGGTGGCGGTGGTTATTGCCCCCTTTCAAAGAAGGGAAGGGTTGGTGAAGCGGCTACTGAGATACAGCATTTTATCATAAGTGGACGGGGTCACGCACATTTTCCAAAAATTTCATACTAATCTTGTTTTGTACCAAAATTCTACTTTACATACTAAATTTCGACAATTTGGATCCAATATTTACAAAAATATCGGTTTTTACATTTTTCAAAAATACCGTTATATAACCATTATGCGAACAAAGTTATAATACCCTTATGCACGAGGATTTGTTAGCTAAAAACCACACAATCGCTTTAGTTACACATGTGACCAAAATTAGAAGAATCTAAAATAAACCATGCAACAAACGCCAAGTAAGTTTCAAACTTCGTGCAAAGGTTGGGAAAATTTTGGAATGCAGTTTACAGCCCATTAGATTTTAGTATGATAAAATGCAAGTGTAAGTTTCGTTTATAAAAATTCCATTGGTTTTTAATAATTTTTTTTGCGTACTTTGAATGGAAGGAAATGGATAACACCGTCAGGAAAAAAAAACGGTTATAAAAAGATAGGGAAGCAAATTTGTTGTATGCTTAGACGATACGGAAGAGAATAATTTGGTTAAATTGTCTTTAAATAAAAACTAGCATTTTAAGGAGAGGCACATACATCCCGAAATATAATTCATCTTGAGACTTCCTGCCTTGTATATAATAAATATTCAATTAGCAATAATAGCCACGCGAAAAATGGTTAATATATACATATGTGTTTCATGGCCAATAAACGCTAACTCCAAGTTTTTAAAGCATTTTTTTTATCGGAGCACAGACTAATCCAAACTACGACCATCATCCACTTTTGAATTAACAAAATTTTTTCTAAAACAGTAACTATAATTTTCAGTAACAATTTGAGAAATTGCAATACCTCAACGAGTCGCAGCTAACGATAGTCACTCTTGTCTTTCAAGCCACTCTGCTCAATGGAATTGAATTAAGATTAAAAAAAAAAAAACCGTTCTCAGCATAATATTAAGAAGTTACAAGGCAGTTATGTTTAGGAACACCAATGCTAACCCTATAGATATATTTATGTAAAGAGCGAAATGACATGAGATACTCGTAATATTTATAGTTATAGAAATACGGTTAAGATTATCCATTCCTTTTGTTTTATTTGCATTAAAGCTCAGCGTATTACATACAAGTAGTTATTGCTCTATCAACACAAAAAAGTTTCACGAATATAAATACAAAATCGAACGAATTTAAACCTTCTTTTTCAGCATATTCATTTTCGCTGGACAAAATCGTAGTCCAGCATGTCTGAGGTTTTATTTATTTTCACTCAAAGAATGTCACGGAAAAACTGTGATAGAATCAAAATGATTGTGTTTTGCAATCAGGAGTAAAGCAATAAGAATTCAGATTCCACGAGACAAAAACATTATCGATCCTATTTATTTTCTACAAACAAAAAAAAACGAAAAAACCACGAAAATGTGGTTTCTCCATTAAAGGGGAAGTAGATACCATCGACACAGTACAACTTAATTTTTAATGAACAAATAACATCTCATGTTACCCGTAGCTAATTCAAAGGCATTCAGTTGTAATTATAGAGCTCAAAAGGAATGGACAACGGTAGCAAGTGAAGGATATTTCCTCTTGTAAAATAAATTTATACCCTTTTCACATTAGTTTTTGACGTACGAAATAACTTTAAATTTTCATAGACATTAAACTTTCGAAACCGTTTTTGAGACATTTAAGCCGTTTAGAGTAGAAAAATATTACATTTAAGTGGTAGCAGTACAGTACAAGTAGGCAAATTTTACAGTATCTGTTATATATATATATATAACTTCTGTGTATATATTTTAAATGCATTTACATAGTAACACTGTTATCAAGTGATGAACATTAAACTTTTTACTTGATCTTTACAGAAAGGAAACAACAATGTCATAACAAAGTTTCAATCTTAACATTAATATACATACATACAAATAAATTGTATAGTACATTTCTTCTTCCAACAAAAAAAAAAACACGCACAAGTATTTCTTAAATTCATTTTTTTTTATAATACTTGATCTCCTTTTTAGTTTCGCTATTTGTATATTTGTATGTACGCAATTAGTGGCATTAACGGTCATAGCTTATCCACTCAATCCAGACACTTTCATTGAATAATTCAAGTTTACATTTGGATCTATATATAGTTAGTATTTGTTTATTTGTAATTATCATTATTTTTATTCTTGCTGCTCTATGAACTGATCCTTTGCGGTCCTTTGCGACCGTTAAACTAAATATTCAGTCTTATAGTTATAATCATCCGCTTGTTAAGCATTATTTTGCTCTGTGCACTGTAATGAAAAACCAAATACAGAGAAACGAAACAAAAAAGATATATTTTGTTTAATTTAAATTCAGATTCAGATTTGATATGGCAATTGTTTAGAAAAATAGTTTGGTATTTTACAGGAAAAATGCAAACACTTGATGCGAGCAGATATCAATTGAAGGGTAAACACCTATAAATTTTGAATGGTAAATAGTTATTTTACAGAGTAAAATTAAGTTAACACCAATAGTTGTTAAAAAATTCGAGCAGCATTTCAGAGTTAATAAACCAAAAACAGAGATGTGTGTTGCATTTTCTAAATTTTGTTCAGATATCAAAAAATAACTGCACTGAATTCATTTTTGATCCATATGTTTGTATGTAGTATGTGTGTATGTATTTACACTTCAAACCAAATGAAATCCAATCATAAAAAATATACAAAGCGGAGGGTTATAACTTATTTTTCATGCACACATCCAGCTTAAATTAATGGAAGTTTTAGACTACCAAAAACAGGTGTCATATGTATTTCAGAAAAACATATTTAAGTATGTATGTATCCACATTTAAAAACGTTTTACAGATGTTTTAATGTATTTTAAAAAATTAAAACAAGTAAAAAATTCAAAAGTTCTCATTCCTTAAATTCCATCAATATACTAAAGAACTAATTTAGCATAATAAGCATACGAAAATCCTTTTGAGTTAGTTAGTTAGTCTATTTTATTAACCGACTTCCAAAAAAGGAGGAGGTTATCAGTTCGTCGGAATTTTTTTTATTTTTTGTTATATGTATGTTACCGCATAACTTTGGACCACGTCAACCGATTTCGATAATTCTTTTTGCATCGGAAAGGTAGTGTCTCAGAGGTGGTCCCATACTAATCGGGTTAAGATCCGATCAGTGTATCATGAGATATATATATATATTTTTTTTATATATGAGAGTTGAAGTGTTTTTTTTCTAAAAATTACTTATAAGAGTCTAAATTCTTTAACTGGTCTGAAAAACAAGTCATTTTATTTATACAAATTTTAGATTATCATTAATTCCTTCATGATCCAATAATCGGATGTAAACCGAATTAATATGGGACCACCTATGAGGTAACACCTTCCCTTAAAAAACAAAAAGAATTATTGAAATCGGTTAACGTGGTCCAAAGTTATGCGGTAACATACATAACAAAAAAATATTCCGACGAATGATAACCTTCTCCTTTTAGTGAAGTCGGTTAAAAAAAGTGATTTCTTCTGAAACAGAATATGAGTCTCAAATAAGTGGAAATACTACCGCTCCGTTCTAACCGATTCTTATGTAAAACACCTTCTGCAATCCGAATCTTTCTTACCTCATTTCGAAGTTTTAGTAGAACGAATTTTAAAATCCTAGATAAAGAGACGATTCATACTTCATTGCATCACCTTTGAAAACTGATTTGTTAATTATCGATTCTAACTAAAGATTTTGGGTACCTGTTTTATAACGAAGTGTATAAAACTTTGATTTAAATCTCCTTATTACGTTTGATGTATATACAAATCTACATATTTATGTATTTAAATATAACTTATAATTTAAAGAGGAACTTGCTATATTCGTATCATAATTACCTATTAAATAGCAACTTTGTTCCGATTATCACTTTTAACTATATCACTATAATAGTTTCATAAAGTTTACCTTTCAGAGGTATTTGATTTAATTATACATAACTACAGATATGCCCCAATATCAGTCCGGAAAGCAAGAGGTATAACCAAATGTACTGAAAATTGTTTATTAAAAAATGTTATCAATTTAAAGGTAGTTTACAAAAATACTTTATTGTGGCTGCGTTTTATTAAATAATCAAAGCTTTTGATAGTTCGATGTGGGAGGAATAGCGATACGCTAAGATAAATGGAAGCAAAACAAGAAAATCATCATTACAGATAATCCAGATACAGAAAATGTAGTTAAGTGATCTGCAATTCGTAAATATAACACAGGACAACACTGATTTTGGTGCGACAAATGTAAAAGCCATTTTTGATAGACTTTTCTGTGCTGATTACGAGTCTGTAAGTATAAAGTTTCCATCAGCTCCAGATTTTGAGAATAACGTGGTCAAAGTGTCAAAAAATCAGGTTTTTTGCAATATTTGAGAAAATACCATCCCTGCACCTTGACCCGATGGTCACTTCTAGTCATTTATTGAACAATAACAAAAATACTGGAGTATTGTGCTATTGAAATTGTGTCAAATTTAGATCTCGCTGTTCAATAAATGGCTATAAGTTGCCTTAGAGTCAAGGTGCAAGGATGGTGTTTTCAGGGATTGTAGTCGAAAGTTCAAGTTTAATTTAAGTCTAAATGGAAGGTTCTCTCACATTTTGCTTTATTGCGGCAGGTACTCAAACTTCGCCAAAATCAGTTTTTGCCGCTCCATAAATGACTATAAGAGAGCATCAGCCCAAGGTACAGCAACGGTATTTTCAGGTTAAGTAGTCGAGGGTTCTGGCTTTAATTTTAAGCCAAAGTGTAAGATTCTATCACCTTTTGTTTCTTTGTTGAGCTTCTAAAATATTGCAAAAAACACGGGGTTTCGACACTTTGACCTCTGAAAAGCAGTTTTAACATTTGCCGCACCGATATTTTTTAAATTTTTTTTGGTCCATGTAATTCATTTCGCGTACGAGAAACACATTTTTTTTACGTTTTCGTTTTTTTTAAAAATACAAAATTGTGTTCGTAGTCGAGTTTGTACACTGAAGCAACTGCAACGACACTCTTCTTATTTTCTTATAAAATTTGCGCGCCTTATTCCTGTCTGACAGCAGCTCAAGCTATTCACACTCACGCCTCTCCCTGTCTCTATTTATTTATATGAAAGATTTTTACTTTGAATCTATTTTCTCTTCTCGAGTTTTTTACTCGCAAAACTTTAATCTCTATAGTTGTAGTAACACTGAACCACAAGATGTATTTTGAAGTTTTCTGGCAGTATTTGTACCCGATTTTCGCGAAGAAAAGCCTTGAATGTACTAAACGTTCGCTGACGTGAGTAGATACAAGTGGCCCCCAATTTAATTATGGTACATTTAAAAGTTCCATATTATCAGAAATAAGGGATTTTTCCTTGCCCTTCACAACTGAAAGTTAGAAAAGACAAAAAAAGTCAAATATCTTAAAAAAGCCAACATCAAATGTGTATATATAGAATCAGAGAAAGCTAAATCATGGACATTCTTAATCGTATATACTTTATCTCTTTAGCAAAAAAAAAAGTAATGTCCATAAAGTCCGTTCCCTTTCTATAACTATGATTCGATGTTTGTACAGTGTGACCAGTTTATGTCCATAAAAAAATAAAATAAAAATTTGTTTTTATTAATCAAAGCTGTGTTTGGAAAAGTTGAAACGGTTACGGTTTGAAGTATAAAAATTTGGTTTAAAAGGCAGTTACTCTATTAGATGGCCTTTGTTTGCCACAACACGTTTAAATAAGGCGAGGATGGCTGCTTTAAAAACCATAAAGTTGCAGTATTTGTAATCGCTAAGTTTCTGCAGCATATAACCCCAAATGCAAAAGTCCATGGGATTACAGACAGCAGAGCTCGGTGGCCATTCGCCCTTGGGAACAAATCTTTTTTTTAACGAATTATAGAACGTATGTCAGTTATAACGATATAAAGAGATCTAACCCACCGACATAACACATATTTAGTATGTCATCGTTTAAGAAATATTTTCATACGCTATTTTAAATTAAAAATAATCCAGTTTACTGAGTTGATTTTAATATATTTTATTGACAAGTTTTGTATGAGCATATACTGGTCACACTGTAGATAGGTATAAGAATAAAAGATAAACCCATAAAAGGTTACAACAAAATGATCAAGGCGGGGAGTTGCGTTGGCTCTCGGTTTGAAAGCAATCTGTGTGTCCCTCAGCATTAGAGATTTCTCACTGAAATTTAATTCACGGGCGTATTTTTGTAATGTGTTGATCACTTGCTGGAGCCGGAAAGATCGAACCAATAACTATATTTTATATAACAAACTTTGCGCTATAACCAGGACTGGCAAATCTTAGGAAAAAACTTGAAAAGTCTTTTTTTGCATATATCTGGCAGTTCTACCGGTAAGTACATGTAAATATTTGGCATATCCTATATGTGCATATTTTTCCATATATGGCAAAAGTGTTGTGCATTTTCGGGGAGGGGAAACGAAAAATGAACACAAATGCATTAATCCACATATTTACTCTCGCAATGAGGCCTCAAGCATTTGATCGTTAACAACAGCTGAACGATGAAGCTGTAAAAGCTTGAACTTGAAGATATCCAAACAGACATGGCTTGCATTGAGGCAAATTTTGGTTGTTTGATAGTAGCCATAATATAGCTTCAACTAAAAGGGTTGATGAAAGAATCTTCAGAAACTGCGAATGAGCAGTTCCAAGCCATGGCTGTACGACAATTCCACACCTCCAAACCATACCATGCTAAGTCATTAGAGTTTTAGGCAGATTTAGCATAGTATGGTTTAGAGGCGTCGAATTGGTAATACAAAAAAATAAATTATTTATAACACCACAACTAGTGTGAAGGTTTATCAAAGTACTTACCAACAGAATTAAGCATTATAAATATATTTATAAGATACAACCACTGAGTCAGCTTTAGGAATTTTGATATTTGCTAGCATTTTAAAAAATATCTCTGTGTCATTTCATTTGTTTGCTTTGCTTTTCACTCAAACCCAAGAAATGTATTTCTGTGAAACACGTTAAGGCGAAGAGTTTGGCATAAATGTAAAGATATTTTAACTTAAAGGCACCGCGCCTTTGCAATTCCTATACTATTGGATAAAAACATTAAAAGATTGAGTTAAATCTTTATTGATTTAGCATATTTAAGGGAATGCTTTGCTCAGTAATCGAGTTTTTAAAAGCGCTTAACGCTAAAACGCTTTTATAAACTTACAATGTGGTTTGTCCAGACACCTTTGCTATAATTAAAATTCCTATAAAAAGTCTAAACTAGGATTGTTCTATATCGAAAAAAGTATACCCCTATTTATTTATTTTGAAATCAAAAAATATTTCGAGGTCGCTCAAAGCGCTCAAAGTTTTTCATGTATTTTTATATGGGAAAAATAAATTTTTTCGTAGAAATAGTATACAATTCTTGAAAGTCAATATTTTTCGATCGGAAAACTCTGGTTCTCTTCAGGAGACTCCCAATAATAATACCCAATTTTTTACTTAACCATTTTTTAATACTAACGATTTTTTATTGATCGCCCCATTACATTTTTCGGGGTTTTTGTGGGTTTTTGGCGGACATATAATTATAGTTGTAATGAAAGAATTGTTAAATAAACAATCGGGTATTATTATTGGGAATCTCCTGCAGAAAAACAGAGTTTTCTGGTAGAAAAATATTGATTTTTAACTACTCTATACCATTTTTACGAAAAGATTTTTCCCCCATATAAAATACATGGAAAACTTTGGGCGCTTTGAGCGCCCTCTAAATATTTTTTGATTTGAAAATAGCAAAATGAGGGTGTATTTTTTTCGGTATAGAACAATCCTAGGGGGTGAGAGCATAAAAATTCCGACTTTACTTTTTCACATGCATTTTTGGAAACCCTAATGTACATACATATACAGTATCGGACATATCTATAGCACGCCATTTCAAAGTGATATTGTGTGCAACTTATGTTTATTTATTTATTTTTGAGAATTTTCAATTAAAATACAGTTCTTTCTCTAACAAACCCCATATAAAAACAGGTTTAACAATTTGTAGAAAACTTCAAAAAAGTGCAACAAATTTTCACCTAAGTTTCAAACTTTTTTCTCGGAAGTGTTAGTTGGTAACTAGTCTTTTGGATACCAGCCAGGGCTCAGTTAGGAAGCAGTTTGGGACTAGTCCGAAACGCAAAACTTTCGTACATTTGGGTCCAGTTGGTTGATTTGAGCACCAGTGGCCGTTTTTAGGCGTTTGAAGGCCTTTTAAGGTGTTTTAACGTGTTTTTGGACGCCGTATTTTTGGGTAGCGGTCGCCCCTCGGTACGCAATGGTAAACCTCCGAGTGAATTTCTGCCATGAAAAACAGCTTCTTATAAAAATACAATCGCCGTTCGGAGTCGGCGTAAATCTGTAGGTCTCTCTCCTTTTCGTGACAACATCAAGGCGCACGCCACAAATCAGAGGAGAAGCTCGGCCAAACACTAACATATGTGTAAGCACCAATCTATTAATATCGTTGAATTATTTTAATATATATTATAAAATTTTATACAGACAAGACTAAAAAGTAGAAAATAATATTTCTCAGCCCCTTAGAATTTGTTTTGATATCTTTTGATTTTGAAATTTTAGCAAAAGTCGTTATAAAAAATGTATGAGATTGAAAATGAAAAGCGTGGAGCACATGTAATAGACTTGAATTGATATGAAAAGTAATATATACAGATGCGTGCAACTAATTAGCAACGAAATTCAAAACGATATTGCTTGCAAATTATGTTTATTTATTTAGTTTTAATAATTTTCATTTAAAATATATTTCAATCTATTTCAGAAACCACAATAACAAAAGTTGCAAAGCTTGCACAAATTGCAAAAAAAATTAATCAAGCTTCAAAAAATTGTCATCAAAATTTCAAAATTTTTAATTAGAATATTTAGAAAATATTTTTTTAGATGGAAAAAAATCCGCAACACCCTCGACAAAACAAAAATCTAAAAAATCAACGGTAATTTTTTTAGCGACTTGAAACTTGCACTTTATTATACTAAAATTGAATGGGCTACAAAACTGCATACCCGAAAATTTTCTAAATATTCTAATTAAAAATTTTGAAATTTTGATGACAATTTTTTGAAGCTTGATTAATTTTTTTTGCAATTTGTGCAAGCTTTGCAACTTTTGTTATTGTGGTTTCTGATATAGATTGAATTATATTTTAAATGAAAATTATTAAAAATAAATAAATAAACATAATTTGCAAGCAATATCGTTTTGAATTTCGTTGCTAATTAGTTGCACGCATCTGTACGTATGTAGTATGTGGGTAAATGAATAACGATCGCATAAAATCGATCTCAATCTCTCAATTTCTCTATAGAAACTTTAGGTCTATGTTATGTAGTTTGACCATTGTCAATTTGATCTAATGCTTCGTATTGCATGCGCTCCACGTTTTCGTTTTCAATCGCATAACTTGTTTATAATGACTTTTGCTAAAATTTCAAAATCAAAAGTTATCAAAGCCAATTCTATGGGACTGAGAAATATTATTTTCTACTTTTTACTCCATTTATTAAAGCGTGGTATATTAAAAAGTTTTTATTTTATTTTATTTATTTATACATATCTTTGCCAGTTCTGGTTTTAACTTCTCCACTTCAGCTGCTTAGAAGATGAAATTTCACACTTTTTTCAAGTCATTATATCTTGACTGCTTAAACCAAAGAATTTTGTGAGCTATCTGCATACTTATCAACGAGAAAAGGTCTATTTGGAAAGTCACCAATATTGGTACTCTAAACAGGAGTTCCCAAACTTTTAAGATGATGAAACCCTTATTAAACACTTTTCTTTTTATGGAACCCCACATCAAGTTACTAAAACTTTTATTAGAAATAGCATACATACTTTTTATTAATTATCGCTTTATAGTTCGATATAATGTCTGAAAGCTGTATGCGCATTTCTGGGATAGCATCCAATTTCGACTATATTTGTTTTTTGTATAAGTGTAAGCTGAAAACCCTGTTGACAGAGTACGTTGTGACAGAGGGAAGCAAAGTTAAGATAGCCCAAAACACAGATTCAAATGTGTGTTCCAGTGTCGAAGTACTCTGAAGATCTATGAATGCTTCTTAAATGGATTTTGTACCAAACCGATATTACTACTATCATCCGAAAAATAATCTGACATCGATTTTAGGAGACTCACCAAGTGCCCAGTTATGACATTTCACATTTCATTTGGCAATTCATCGCGTTCCTTGTAGATTGTTGTATAAAAGTGGGAAACATGCAATGCTTTTCTTTTCCACACAGGTTTTTAATCCAGAAATAAAATTTGTATTTAAAGGATGATAATACTTCTCTCACCAAAAATACGTTTGTTAATTTTCCATGCAAAATTGTAGTAGTTTCACTGATCTTTTCAAAAATGTTATACGCGCTTACACCTAAGCTTCTCCAATGTATGGTGTGCGTCTTGACGCTGTTACAAAAATGTAGGGACCTACAGTTTTACGCCGCCTTCGAAATACACTCGGAGGTTTGCCTTCGCCTGCCGAGGCGACCGCTGTTAAGAAAAAAATTGTTTCTATATTTTTTGCGATACTGCTTTGACCAGGGCTCGAACCCAGGCCATTCGAAGTGGTAGAACGAACAAGATCCATAAGAAATGCGATTCCGCCATACGCGTTAACTACCGCGGGCAGCATTCTAAGCATAGCTTACAAGGTTTTATCGAGTCTATTATGTGAAAGCCTGAAGCCCACGAACTGATTGGACCTTATCAGTGTAGCTGCATGAATTCATTCAAACTTCTAGCCAAACAGAGTACAGTAGATTTGAATATTTTACTTCACATACAAAACACTCAGCGTTTGGAATTTTGTAAGTTATGAATATACATTTTGTTTTATATTTTCTACCTTCAAATGGAAGAATGTGAATGAATGAATGGAAAACATTCAAATCATTGAAACTAAGTTCGGTAAAATTTTTTTTCAGCAAACAGTTTTTTTCATATGTAATAGCCCACTAGAACCTGAAGGGAGATCTCCCTATGTGAGGAATAAAAGAGTACTCCCCTTAACCTGATTTCTGAGCAATAAGGGAGATTTGTCGGTTTTGTACTCCTTTATTACTCGTTTAGGAATCAAATAGGAGATCTCCTAAGCGAGCGACGAAATAATACTCCCCGAGGCATGATTTGGGAGCAATAAACGAGATTTGTCGGTTTTGTCCTCCTGTATTGCTCGCTTAGNTGGCCTGTGTACTTAATCTGTTTGATTTTACAAGAAAAAAGAATAAGTTTAATTTTTTGTTACAATTATTTATTTAAACATAAATAAATGAATCGAAAACTTGTTTTCACCGAATGGAAAATATACTCATTTTTAATCAGTGTAAAAGTAGAAAAGGCTCTTTAATTACTCCCTGAAGAGATTTCGGGATGACTTTTATGGGAGTCCTCCTTTATTGCTCGTTTGGGAGGAATGTGGGATGACTTTTATGGGAGTATTCCCTTATTGCTCGTTTGGGAGTAATATTGGATGACCTTTATTACTCGTTTGGGAGGTTTCTGGGAGGTTATTATGGGAGTACTCCCGTATTGCTCCCTTAGGAGGTTTGTGGGATGATATTTATGTGTATGCTCCCCGATTGCTCGTTTAGGAGGTAAAAGGGATTACTCCCCCTCCTAGGACATCCAATGTTAAAGGGAGTATACAAAATTACATGCTTATACACAGAAGCATAGGGAGCAATGGGGAGTATTCGTATACTCCCAAGGGAGTACTCACCGAGCAATCGTACGATGCTCCCAAGTTCTACTGGGAGGAGCGCAGCAATACATACATACATACATTGTATGTTCCCAGTAGAACTTGGGAGCATCGTACGATTGCTCCGTGAGTACTCCCTGAGCAGTATACGAATACTCCCCATTGCTCCCTATGCTTCTGTGTATAAGCATGTAATTTTGTATACTCCCTTTAACATTGTATGTCCTAGGAGGGGGAGTAATCCCTTTTACCTCCTAAACGAGCAATCGGGGAGCATACACATAAATATCATCCCACAAACCTCCTAAGGGAGCAATACGGGAGTACTCCCATAATAACCTCCCAGAAACCTCCCAAACGAGTAATAAAGGTCATCCAATATTACTCCCAAACGAGCAATAAGGGAATACTCCCATAAAAGTCATCCCACATTCCTCCCAAACGAGCAATAAAGGAGGACTCCCATAAAAGTCATCCCGAAATCTCTTCAGGGAGTAATTAAAGAGCCTTTTCTACTTTTACACTGATTAAAAATGAGTATATTTTCCATTCGGTGAAAACAAGTTTTCGATTCATTTATTTATGTTTAAATAAATAATTGTAACAAAAAATTAAACTTATTCTTTTTTCTTGTAAAATCAAACAGATTAAGTACACAGGCCATCGAAACTTAAATTTTGTTTTTCCTCCTCCAATAATTGTTATTTTTTTATATTTTATTTAATATCTAGTGCGCGATTTCTGAACAAAATTTTGTCCTTTTAAATTTTAACAGGCTGATAAATTAAAATTTGATTGGTATAACCGTAAAATTAAAATACATCTTTGGTTTTTTTTCTCAATATTTTTTATTGATGTCATGTATATTTTAGGATTTTTAGCAACTTGCATGAAAAGCCATAAAATAATTAATTTTAAATTTCGCTGGCCTGTGGTATTTTCTCTTTTCAAAATAGCGAGAAGCTCATTGCACATTGTCCTCGGGACACGATTTTTTATTGCCCATATTGCTGATTTTTTAGTAAGCGATGGCTCTTCATCGCCATCATATTTAGAGCAATTGGGGCTTTCGCTTTCTTCGTTTACATCAACATTACTATATGCATATTTTTCTTCCGCTTCTGCAATTAAATCGTTACTCACAACTAAATTTTGTAGCTCCTTTTTCGCAAGGCGTCTTAAATGTCTTTTTGATAAAAATTTATCGGAATCTACAAAATCATTGTAGTCAGTAATTAATACCCTCCTGGATTTCTCTTTTTACGAGACATCGCTTTTTGTTTCTAAGCGAGTAATACGGGAGTACAAAAACGAGAAATCTCGCTCATTGCTCCCAAATCATGCCTCATGGAGCAATATTTTATTACTCGTTTAGGAGACATCGCTTTTTGCTCTTAAGCGAGTAATACGGGAGTACAAAAACGAGAAATCTCGCTCATTGTTCCCAAATCATGCCTCATGGAGCAATATTTTATTACTCGTTTAGGAGACATCGCTTTTCCTCCCTAATCATGTCTCAGGGAGTATTCTGTAGTTGCTCGCTTAGGAGATCTCCCATTACGCTCCTAAGCGAGCAATACAGGAGTACAAAATTGACAAATCTCGTTTATTGATCCTAGATCATGCCTCAGGGAGCATTCTTTAGTTGCTCGCATAGGAGATCTCCCATTTGACTCCTAAGCGAGTAATATAGGAGTATAACACCGACAAATCTCTCTTATTGCTCCGAAATCAGTTCAAGGGGAGTACTCCTTTATTCCTCACATAGGGAGATCTCCCTTCAAGTTCTAGTGGGTTTGTACATATGTGCATAGAAAAAAAGATTTTTGGATATTCATACAAAAAATTGTCATTTATTTCAATTCAATTTATTTTGGCTTTGTTTGAATATTGTGATGTCGACACAAATATCAGAACAGCTATTCGCTCAAATTCAAAAAAATTTGAAGCCAAAGTCATTCATTCGTTTTGTATATGAATAATTCAAAAGCTGTTTTGAATGCATTCATGCATCCCTCTAGCTCAGGCACAATATTTTGCAAGAGCATAAATTTGCTGGCGTATGCCGATGAATCGACATTATCGCTTAAAACAAGGGCTACGTCTGTTCTGCCTTCTCGCGATTAAATAGAGAAGCAAAACGAATGGGTCTGGTGGTGGTTGGGAACCAGCATTATTACCAATAATGTCAGCCTTGAAATCCAATGGAGAACCACACTTGCCAAGTACTACTTTGGACTGAGTAGGCAATTGAGTAGTAAAGTCCTCTCTCGTCGTACAAAAATCACACTCTATAAGTCCCTTATCATGCCTGGGCCGGTGTATGCGCGGAAGCATGGATAATGAAAACATCTGATGAAGCGGCTCTTGGAGTTTTCGAAAGAAATATTATGTGAACGATGTATGGACCTTTACGCATTGGTGATGGCGAATACCGCAGACGATTTAACGGTGAGCATAGCATTTCTAATTGGCGCCAGTTGGCGCAGAAGAAAAACGACTGGTGTTAAGCACACCACACACACAGCAGTTAAAGCGCCAATAAAAAAGAAGACGATAAACTTATAGTTAATATGTAGTATTAAACCAAATTTATATAAATAAATGTCTATAGCGTTTAATCTGACGATTTTTTTGTCTTCTGTTAACCTAGTAAAATTTTCTGCTTACCATTTTTGTGAAACATTGTGAACCCAACTGCTATTTTGTATGCAAATAAACGGAACGGAAAGGGCTAAAAAGACCTACTACAAAAAATATCGGGGGAAATTTTACTGTAGGCCTCTGAAGACAGGAATTTGGAATGCTTGGAGTCAATTTATTCATAACAAGATTAATTAGTGACCAAATAACGGAAACCTTAACCCACGCAAAACCTGTTTATGGTTTAACATGGATACAAACCTTTGTTTAATATTTTGTTAAAGCCCTAAGACGTCTGTTCCATATTGGTTTTTATCAACAAGTAAATAGGTACTAACACAAAAAACTGAATTTAGACATCTTGTTCCGACGTTACATTGAGTACAGTTTGGGAAATAATTGATTGCGATAGAAGCCTGTTGGGGCGATTGAAATGATCAATTATGTTCGCGGCCACGAAAAAGGTGTGTCGTCTACGATAAAATTTATAGCTCTATAGCTCTGTAAGCAAAGCTTTCTCTGAACTAATATTTTACAGGGACATGAGTAAAAGATTTTAGAGAATTTCTACATCAGTCTCTTTAAAAAAAAAAATCCTTATGTTATTTTCGCGGTTAGTCCTCGGAATGTTGTGGCAAAAGTTCTTATTGGTTTGGTTAACAAGTATTAGTATATACAAACGTTCCTAAGAGCCATTGTCTTGCTCAACATTTTCCTCGTTACAAAATATATTAGCAACATAAATAACAATAAAACAACATACAAATGCAAAAGAATACGTTGAAGAATGAAAAATTGGTTTTGACACAATTTAATAGCTTGTTAGCACTGTTTCAAAATGAGAATGCATGTATGTACGTCTTGTGATTGTGTGTGTTGGTGTTGGTGATGGTGTTGGCGCTGGATTTGGCGTTGGTGGGATACATGAAAACAACACAAAGAGCTGAGCAAATGTAATCGTTCGATACGCACATGACAACACAAGGATATGGTACAGGGATGCAAGTAACGCCTAATAGATAACATACAAGGCAATATGTTTACAAAGGCTTATCAACATACCTGTTGCTGTTGTGGCTGTTCAACATCCTGAGGTGGTGCGGTGGCCGCTCTTTTGCCACTTGTAGAAGCTGCCGATACCAGTGCTGGTGAAACTGGTGGTGTTGTCGTGGTGGTCGTCGTCGTCGTAGTAGTGCCGGTTGCTTGTGGCGGTGAGGGAGCTCCCACAGTCGCAGGATTCGTATCGAGTGTGTGTTTCGAAATGACAACCGTTGTGGTCTTCTGAATTTTATCTTGATCATGATGCTCTGCTGGAGACTTTGGTGGAACTGAAGTGAATGCATCAGCGGCACGCACGATTTCAAGTACCTTTTCAAAACCAAATAAGAAAATAAATTTTGTTACGCATATTTTTTAAGGCTAAACTCATATGTGCATAGCGCATATTTGCTGCAAGAGTGACGTAATCAAACAAAAAAATAATAATAAATAAAGTATGCAAAGATGGCCGCTACTACGTGTTCTTCTATGCTGTGTACAAATTTCCAATACCAGTAACTCACTATCATAACCCGGTAGAACTTGGGAGCATCGTACGATTGCTCGGTGAGTACTCCCTTGGGAGTATACGAATACGGGGAGTTCCCTATGCTTCTGTGTATAAGCATGCAATTTTGTATACTCCCTTTCACATTGTATGTCCTAAGAGCGTAAGTAATCCCTTTTACCTCCTAAACGAGCAATCTTATTGCCAAAGGGATATTAGATATACCTCACATTGGGAGATCTCCCTTAAGGTTCTAGCGGGAAAACATGTATTAGTTTTTATTATATGTATAAGTATTAGACTGTGTCAAATATAACGAATATTTTTTTTTCGTTGTCCGTCACAAAAAAAGTAAAATTGTGGCAAAGTTTCAGCCCTCTATCTTCATTTTTCAGTTAGCGCTCGCAAAAATAAGAATTTTTAATGGAAAAAAGTTTTTCTGCCATTTTTTTCAATAAACAATTATATATAACCAATAAGACTTAGACCTGACTTGAGTTACCTAGAAAGTTAGAAACGATTACTCTCCGTGTCATCTTATGCTTTTTCTCTTTTTTTATTCTCAGCATTTGTATTTGTACATGCAAAATTGTAAACGTTTAATTTGTTTGAGGTAAAATTGGATAAAAATTACAATTGAAATAAATGTATTTAAACGTTCCAAATTGTGACTTTGTTTTATAACTCAACTTTAACGGTTGACGTTTGGCACTTTTTTTTTTTGACGTAGAATACGTCTTACGTTTCGATGTGGAGGCTATGCTCAAATGTTGTAGTGGTAATTTTTAGAGCTTCACGAAAACGCTCATTGCATGAGAACTTATGAAGCGATTTCAAAGCAAAGTATGGCGTTTCAAATTTCAAAATTCCAAACCTATCGGCAGATATTTTTTTAAGTAACCAATTCGGTTTCTGTCGGAGAGGCAACGGTAAATATTGGCTTATTTTGGGGTAAATTTTGAGCCTTTAAAGTGGTCTAGCAACTTAACATTTACAGATATAACTTTCATTTTCGGGATATAGGTTCTTTGGAACAATAGAAGTATTATCGTGTACAAATTTTATATAAATTCTACAAATATTGAGCATTTTAAGGCAAACAATTTTTGAAATTTTTTATTACCAAAATGCTAGAAAACCGCTCAAATGATTTTGTTTTGGTTTCCTTTAATCAAAAATTCAAGGTTTTTCCTTTCGTTTGGTATATTGGAAGTATTGGTTGATATCTTCTAAATACATATGTTTATTTTATTCAAATATATGGGCATAAATGATTATCCATACAAAAATCAATTCGTCATCATTTTGCAAACACGTGCATGCGTTGGAAGAACAGAAGGAGACAAAAAGTTTATGTGGGCAGGTAATTCGGCTTTTGAGTAACATATGCCGCAATATTTATGACCTAACCGAGCGTATGTTGTGTAAATACATACATATGTATATTAGACTGCATCACCAAAAAAAGTTGCGGTTTTTCCACCGGGATTACAAAATTTATTATAGACGTCCACCAAAATATTTCGGAAAAATATTAAGATTTAAGCGAGCTGGACCGATTTGAAAATACCTCCAAAAATTAAGTTTTTTGTGAATAAAAATAGTTTTTTAAAGAACTTTTTGAAAAAAGTGCCCCCAGATGACAAATTAGATTAAGCTTAAAAATTCTGCATAAAAATATTTGCAAATCTTTTCAACGGAATCGTAAGAATGAGATTTTTGATGCTGTTTTTTTTTCTTTTTTCAAAGATTGGTTTACGAAAAACATGAACAACTAGGCCAACAAAAAAAATAAAAATTCTGATTTAGACTTATGGGACTCAGTAGAAAGGTATTTTCACACTGTCTTATTTCTGGTCAAAAAAAAATTTCATTCGTGTGCCATCTTGTTTTTTCGAATACCAACACATCTTAATTCAACTTTGAATGACGTTCGTTCATCCTACCTTCCTCTTCCATCCTTTGAATCAGTTTATTAGCAATGACACCTCTTAAGTCTAAACCGGAAGAGTTTAGGTTCAGTTATTCAAGTTTTTCCTATACCAGTCTTTGAAAAAAGTTAAAAAACAGCATCAAAAATCTCATCATTACGATTCCGTTCAAAAATTTTTTTTTTAATATTTTTATGCAAATATGTATTTTAAGCTTAATCTGTTTTGTCATCTGAGGGGACTTTTCTCAAAAAGTTCTTTACGAAACTATTTTTATTCAAAAAAAAATCCATTTTTGGAGGTATTTTCATATCGGTGCAGCTCACTTAAATCTTAATATTTTTCCGAAATATTTTGTTGGACGTCTTAAAATATAATAGATTTTATAATTCCAATGGAAAAGTAGTACCGATTTTTTTTTGTATGGGGAGTGATGCAGTCTAATGTAAATATGTTGATTGCAGTTAATGTGGATCTGTTTTTCTTTTAGTAATCTAAGTATGTATGTATACAGTGAAACCTCCCTTGGGCGGACACTCACCGTCAGTCATTTTTTGTCCGCCCAAGAGAGGTGTCCGCTTAATGGAGGGGAAGCCTATTTTAGAACTTTTTAATGTTTTAATTAATTGAATAGTCACTATTTCTTATTTGAATAAAAGATATTGATATTACATCGTTCAAACAAAAATGTGCATGTATTTTTTCAAAAGTGCACATTTCATTTATGTGCGTAAGTACATATTAAGTAATAACAAAATAAAAATAAATATTACATTTTAGTCCATAAACTACATAAAATCATAGCTTCATTACATAAAAAACTGGGAAATTGTCGATTGACGTAAATTTTATTTTTAATATTTTTCAGTGTCAGTACCTTTTTCATCAATAGTTTTCATGTTTTTATCAGTCTCCAAGGGTTTCTGACAATTCAAATAACGAACCTAAACCACTGCGCAAACCAAACTAAATGTGTGCATAACAATCACATTTTGTGCGGGAAGTCCCCTTTTTCCATTTAGTAGTCCGCCTATGAGGAGTTCGCGTCCGCTCAACGGAGGTTTTTGTTTGATTTGTTATGAAAAGAAATCTTAATGTCCGTTGATAAGAGGTTCGCGTCCGCCCAATAGAGTTTTTGTGTCAATTTTATGCAAAATAACTGTCCGCGTCCGGCCAAGAGAGTGTCCGCTTAAGAGAGAGTAATTTGTTCCGAAATGTATACTTAAAACTTGGTATAGGAAAAAATCTCCGCCCAAGGGAGGTGTCCGTCTAATAGAGGTGTCCGTTAGGAGAGGTTTCACTGTATATGAATGCCTAATACGCGAAACCTTTTTCGTCATATCAGATCTGTATTGTTCGTTCGATTTTACAAAATGAGGTATCAAATTAAAGGGCTTGGCCTGTGGATGTGCAATAACTTCTTATTTTTTTCAAAAAAGGGGTGCCACCTGATAAAAAAATAAAATTCACATTATTTTTAAGTTAAATCAATTATTACGCTTGAGTATCGATCGAAATAGTTTTGAAAATGCTTTATTTCTTATTTATATGTAGGAGGCTGGCCAACTATTTCAAAAAGCAAGTTCGACTTAAATAAAGGCAGAAAACTGAAAGGTATATCCTGATATGGATATCCGATGAAAGAGGTTGTTGTTTGAAAATATTTTGCAGAGGGTTGCCACCTTGTTACAAAGTTAGATTCAATATAAGCAATAGGTTAAATAAATTACTTTAATATGAGTATATGTAAATCAAAATTGCTTTGAAGAAACTTCATTTCTAAACTGCATGTAGGAGGGTTTCCATCTGATTTTATAATTAAATTCAATTTTAATTAAGAGTATTAGATAATTTAAATGTGTATCACAATACAAGTGTCAGACAAAAAAGGTTTAACGAGGTTTTGGTTTAAAGATAGTTTGAACAGGATTTCCATCTGTTTGAAAAGTCGAATTAAATTAAATTACATGAAATATTGAAATATGGGCGTCAAACAAAGGAGTATTATGAAATATTTATTTTGAGCATTTATAACATTAAAGAGGAATTCCATCCGTGTAAAAAGTAAAACTTAAATTATTTAATAAGTGAAATGAATGGTGGAGTGCAAGAAGACCCGCGGATATAACGCCCATGGGCTTTATTTCCCAAAAAAAAAAAAGAAATAAAGCCCATGGGCGTTATTTCCATTTCGAAGGGGAAATATCGCCCACCAATAAAATAAGTGCAATAATGGCGGCGGACTTTATTGCCCAAAGAAAAGGAAATAACACCCGCTTAATTTATTTCTTAAAAAAAAGGAAATAAAACCCGTGAGTAATACTTTCTCTGGCTTTATTTTACTGAAACTTTTGCATAAAATGGAACGTATTTTACACGAATTGCGCTCTATTTTTGCATACAGTGTAGTTCTGCGTTAAATTCCCTTCTGCAGTATACGCATAAAATCGAACGGTATTTTTGCCAATAACTGACAAGCGATTTGAAATTAAAGGTGAATTGTTACTGTTTTTTTAGCCTTCAATGCGATGAGCATATTTGCTCTCAGCGATCTAGGTTTTACAGTGGTGGCGGGCAAACGCGGACGGCTGCGGCACGCGCGCCAATATACTCGACAATCGACGAAAGTATTTATTTAGCTTTATACTTTTTCCTGTTCCTTTTCTTGTTGAGAATTTAATTTATTTAATTCTAATACACATGTACATATACACCAGAGTTGTGAAAAAAGCATTAATGGTACTTAAAGCACTAATGTTAATGTAAAATTTAATGCATTAATTTTTGAAATTTAATGCAAATAAAAATTTTAATGCATTAAGTCTGAAAAATATAATGCTAATGAAAATTATTTTCATTAAATCTGTGTTCGTATGAAAAAGTAGCTTATGTCGAACAGCCGGCTTTAGTATAATGCGGCATTCCCTTTATTCTTTAAACGCCGAGAAATTTTTCGATGAGACTTAATAAGAATAATGACTTGCTAGTATCGGAACTATTTCTGGCACGTTTATTTGCCAAACGTTGTTCAACAGCTCAGCTGCTGTGAGTCATTCGCAATCGCATGCTGCGAATGCCGATTTATACTAAATCCAGCCCTTCGACATAAGCTACTTTTCCATACGACCACAGAAATTATCCAAACTAATGCTAATGAAAAAATTTTAATGTATTAAAATGTTTAATGATTTCGTTCGTTTGCATTAATAAAAACCATTAAATTTATTTTCTCGTGAAATATAAATAACTTTTTTTGCAAGGACTTCAAATAGTTACTAATAGTTTTTTTTAGCTTCATTCTATTATGTTTATTTGAAGCAAAAATTCTTGTAAGCAGTTTTAGATGTTTTATGAAAATAAAAGCAATGTGCGTGCAACTCATTGTGCTTTTGTAGACTTTTATGTTGATTTTAGGTGCATACCGATTATATTATGGGCCAAAAACGGACAGTTAGCCAATTTAGCAGCACATGTCCACGACTGAAGACCTATTCTGATCTAAATCATTCAACAAACCATTTTAGTTCCATTTGACAATGTGTTTTTACCTATCTGACTACAAATGCCATTGAATTTGACATAGTGAAAATTTTTTAAAGCCCGTGGGCTTAATTTCTTTTTCGAAAAGGCAATAACGCCCGTGGGCTTTATTTCTTTTTTTTTTTTAGGAAACAAACCCCATGGGCGTTATTATTATTATTATGAGTTATTAAAGTATGGGTATAAATTGACATGGGTACCATATATTTAAGAAATTAAATTCAACTTGAATTAAGGGAATTATATACACAATTTAAATTTGTATCGCAATATGTGTGTAAGTCGGAAAAGGTTTAACAAGGTTTTGGTTTTAGAATGTTTTGAATAGAGTTTCCATATGTTTTAAAATTAGAATTTAATTATAGTAAGCATAAGCTAAATGATATATTAAAATATGACGTGAAACAAAGGTGGTAAGATATCCCTAGTTTGAATATTTAGAATATTAAAGAGGGTTACAACTTCTTTAAAAAGGTAAACTCAAAATATTTAATAAGTTAAAGCAATTATTAAAAATATGGGTATCAAATTAAATGGGATTAAAAGGCTTTATTTCTGAGCTGTATTTGGGAGCGTTGTCACGTATTTAAAAAAGCAAACTCAACTAAATTCATCAGGCACATGGAATTTGTAGGTATCACAACATCAGATGCATGAGATTTTTTTATTTCTTAACTATATTCTTCTTATACTTAGCTAACTTATGCACAAATTCGAAGACGAGGATAATGAGAAGACGAGCACGAACACGAAGAAGAATACCAATACGGGGACCTAGGCTAATATAAAAATTAATATAAATTTCTGCAGTATAATACGAAATAAAAATGAATCCAAGTAGTCATACACGTCATGGCATATCGTCAAAGTACAAAACCGCGTCTCGTCATTTTGCAAACTGACAACTGTAACTGACATTTGCTGCCAAAAAATGGATTTGCTCACACAAGCTCTTGGCTCAACCCTTATCCATTCGTCCTGAAATATACTAGCCAGAAATGCGATTGCTTTATAAAAAAGAGAACCATTTTGGAATATGAGTGTTTTTACTATCTAGAAAATAATTTATGCAACCTCACATTTTTGCACTATCTTGATACACGGTGTTGCATTTTGTTGATACGCGGTTTTGTACTTTAAACGACGATATGCATGTATATTTATAAGCTGATGGTACATGTGATTGAAGTTAATGTGGATCTGCTTCTCTATAGCTAATTAGTAATATTTTTCAATTCATATTGATATTGGCGCTGGACTGATCCTTTTTTGTTGAAAGTTCCGTTCATTTTTGTCTTTATATATAAACACACTTTGTATGAAATAAAATTACTGACACCGTCAACAAACAAAACAATTGGGTGCAATTGTTAAAGTTAAAATTATTAATTAAAATTAATTAATATTTTTTAATATTTTTTTTTGCTAATGAATTTTTGTACTTTTTCTATGTAGGCACGAATTTCTTATAAATTAGGGAAGACCGTTCGCAGCAAAATGTCCAAAAACTAACGCCAGCTTTCGTAAATTACAATTGTTGTCAGTTGGAACTTGCATTTAATCAGACTAAAATTGTATGGACTATAAAACTGCATACCCAAAAATGTTGAAACTGTAATGAAATTTGTTGAATTTTCCTAAATTTTTTATAAACTTTAAAACTGTGATTTATATGGTTTTTGTTAAAGCTTGCACAATATTTGTATAGAAATAAAATTAACTCGAAATACATATGTATGTATAGGATATGAATATCTAAAAAAAAGTCTACACGTGGTCACTTGTTTGAGTTACCGTACATATATAGGGTGCATTCCAAAACGTTAAAATACCAAGCATCAGTCTCTTTTATTTCTAAACCAGACTAGAAGAAAAAGTCTAACTTGCGCAAGCTAGTTGAAAATTAGCGTCTTACCGAGGTTGCGCACATTTGGCTTTGTATTTTGATGTTTTGGAATGCACCCATACATAAATATAAGCCAGGTGGTTTAAACATGTTATTTTTTTTTAATTGCATACCTTTTCCGGAGTGCTCTTTTCCTTTGGTTGTGCCAACGTTTTGTCGGCATTGGTTAAAGTGGTAATCGCATCTTGAGGAGTTTGTGATGACTGCGGAACGCCACTTTTTGATGTATCGCTTTCAGCTACATTCTGCTGCGACAAAAAGCATACACTCGGCGGAATGGTGGGCGAGTGGGCCAATGCCGCCACAGATGCTAATACTGATGGTTCGTTATTCGTCTCGGTTTTCGGTGCAAAAACTTCAAAATCCTACGGAGTAGAAGAAAATTTACAAAATTGTAGATTATCTTTAACAACCATCCCTCCTTCTATTTTCCACACCTATGCTCGCATAAGATCGGTTTTGTTTGTTTACCGCAAGGTATGTGTGGGAAAAACAAATACAATGAACAGATGAAAGCAGAAACGAGTAGTATGGATACAACTACTTAGCTCATTAAGAAATTGTTTAGATTAAATGTTTCGGATTTAAACGAGATGATGCTCTATTCGCACACCTCTAACGGGTTGGCGAATTGAAAGCCGCAATTAAATAAAACCATGTCGAAGCAGCCACAAAACAGCTCCCAATTGGACGCAATAAGACGGCAATAAATTTGATATTTTTTTAAGGAGTTTCTTGGGTCATAATAACTGTAAATACATACATTAAATGGGAGGCCCATCTCTCACACTGGGCCTATTTTTTTTTTTAATTCCGATTTCATAAATTAATTCTATAGGCAAACTTGTATACATCAAATATGTATCATATAGGTGGCATAATTATAACAACACCAATGTGCATATATACATATGTACATATGTGCATATATAGAGGGCTCATATACAATTATTGAACAAAGAACAATATTTAACTCTCTAAATAAAAAATAATAATTCATTAAATTAAGCTGTGTGTACTCACTTGTCGTATGCGCTCATCTTCGTCCCTATCCAAGCTGGACATACTCTGACTTTGGCTCAGTTCAGAACCTGTTTCAGAAGCACGGGAACCTTAACACAGAAAAGGAACAATTAAGAAATGAGCATAACTATGTGTTCATGTATGTACATATCTAAATAACATAAATAAGTAAATACTCGTAGTTAACAGATGATGCATATGAAACGCTCGTATCTATATATATTTTTTTTGCAGTATAATAAATTTTATATCCAAAAAATGGATACTGCGGGTTTTTCCAACCCTGTAGGGACCTCAATAACTGCAAATGCATTATAAGTTCAATATTTTTAAACTAGGTGTGACTACGACTGGACTACTTCAACTGACTACTTTTACATGACGCTGTGGCAAAAAAGTTAGTTTGTTTCAGCTAACTTCAAACTGTTCTGTGCAATCTAACATAATGTTTTTGGTACTCTTGGTTTTTGTATTTATTTTAGATTATTACATAAATATATGATAACTATTTAGTTGGCATGTATAAATGTAAAGAAGTGCTATTATCGTACATATGTAACATATGTATGTGCATACATACACATATGTGCATTAGACTACGTCAAAAAAAAACATCCTGCAACGCAACCGGAATAAGACTCAAATTTTAACATTTGGTATAGTAATGATCCTCCATGAATCTCCCCTCTTTACGACTATTCTAAGACGTTCCGCGTCGAGCCTTTAGTTTTACCATAGGAATTACACGTAAGAAAATGAGAAATTAGGACTCTACAGTTTAGCAAGGTTTGACTATTTTTTTTATGAAAGTAAATCTCCTTTCCTTACAAAAACCAAAAAAATGCAAATTTCAAACTTTCCAAAAGAAGTTTTTGATGGTAACGTGAGCTCCGATTAATCTTTCAGCCATGACAATAATGTCAAACTTAAAATATAGCTTTAATGGTATTATATTCTCACTCATAATTCCACTCTGCAATAACATTTTGTTATAAATGCAAAATCCTCTATTTACACAATTATGCTGGAAAATTGTTTTTGTTAACATTTTTTGGGACAGGTAAGTTACATGTGCCTATGTATGTATGTATATGTTACCGGTAAAATCAGATCTTAGGTCAAACTAGTTTCGCCCAGGCAATCTTCCATATCCCGTCAAATATAGAGTCATTAAACTCCATTACTCCATTTTTTCTCAAGGGCCACCAAGAGTGGAAAACTGTTATTATTATTTCTATTGCCAAACTAAATAGAATCAATTCATTAGTTTCTAACTACATACCCATTTCCCTCCTCCCCTGCATATCTAAATTATTACGCTGGAAAAATAGTGACAGGATGTACAATGCTGTTAAGTCTTTCCTTTACAACCGGAAGTTCGCTGTTCGTGTCAATAACTGTTCCTCTCTTTAATCGTGTCCCACAAGGATCACCACTTTCAGTTATTTTATTCAATATAGCCTTTGGGAAAGTTAGCTCCATTATATTTTTTCTAAGACTAAGGACTTGACACCCCTATCCGCTATACTGACACATTGAAAATATTGGGAATAAGTTTTGACAATAAACTTACTTAAAAGCTGCACTGTCATAATGTAAGATTAAGCTTACTTGCTAGACTAAATATTATAAAGTTTTTATCACCCAAGTATTTTTTAGTTCATATAACTACACTGGTATATGTAATTAGGGCTTTTATATTAGGAAAAATTTACTTTGGACTCGTAATTTACGGACACTGCGCAAAAAGTATCTTAAATTGCTAGAAACACCTCACCATGCAGCAGTCAGAAGAACCATAAGCATGGGGTAAAGTACAAAACAAAGATGCGCATCACAAAGATTGTTCACTGCAGAAATGAGGCTTTATTCTTTCACGCTGAATCCTGCTTTCAACAAAAAAAAAGCCGATGAAACAAGCAATCAGCTTTATTTCGTATATTAAGCTACATCAAAAAATTAGACATTATATCTACTCCGATGCCTACTAAAGTAAAAACTTTACCGCAAGGGCATTTGCCCAGTTCTATACTCATAAATGACCTGGAACTTATTTTCACAGACGGTTCCAGATATGATACCAGGTGTTCTTTTGCGGTAACAAAAGGACTTGGACAATTGTCGTCGGTGCTTTTCCCGCTTACTACTCGGCATTTACAATTGCTAGAAGATGTACCTTACGCGTCTAAAAACGAAGGAAATTACCTCATATGCATGGACAGTAAACCAGCTATCGAAGCCCTCTTTAACAGTGTTAATGATTTTCATATAATTTCAAAATCACGTGAAATACTCTTTCGACACAAAAACACCATTAAAATTATGTGGTTACCTGGCCACGTCGGAATAGAAGGGACCGAGTTTGCAGACCAGTGATTTATGGGTTAAAAACTTAGTTTAACATAACATTTACATCTAAAGAACTGACATTCTCATTATTCTGCAAAACCCGCTACCAGCAAATTTTTTTATATAGTTACAATTTCAATTGCAATAACCTCTATCTAATCTTTAAACTAAAATTAAATGAATTAAAGGTAAAATCCTAGTATTAATATATAGCGTGAATTTTTAAGACATGCGTGGGTACTTAAAATTATTAACACTTTTAAAAATAGCTGCCAAAACAGTTTTTTTGCTCTCCTGAAAAATTGAGTTTTTGCAGATAGAGGGTATTGAATATAAGCCCTAGATATGTATTGTGTGGCTGAAAAAAGGTCATAATACTAGTGGTAGAAATAAAATAAACGCCTTATTTCAACCAGTTTAGTCTATATTTCTTTTCTTTACTTAATATTTAAATTTTTTTATAAAAGTCTATCTCATTTTATAATTAACTGCAAATAAATGCGCATTTCATAATTTGTACAAAAATTATAAAAATGCAAAAAAAATTACTAAAATTGGAAATTTTTTACTCAGCATTTTTAGAAAAAATTTAGGTACGCAGTTTTATAGCCCATTAAATTAAAGTAGGGTAAAATGAAGCTTCATGCAATTACAAAATACCGTTTATTTTGGGAATTTTTTAAACGATGCTGGGCATTTTCTACCATATAAACAAATTTCCGAACATACTGTATATGGAAAAAAATTCGTGACAAAAATCAATGTTACTTTTAATCACTTGAAACTTGCACTTTATCCTCCTGCAATTTAATGGGCTATACTTATAAAATTGCGTACAAAAATTCTGAGTAAAAAGATTGAAACAGTTTGAAACAAAAAAAAAAATTTAAAACACACAAAGCAATCAATATACTCAAGACACTACGGCCCAAATACATAAATTTCGGGTTCAAAAGGACGAACAGATATTGAAATGCCCCTTTTATAATTTTTTTTTAAGCTAATAAAATTAGAAAGTCTATATTCGAGGACGTCGTAGAGTTTATATCAGTCCTAAACATATAATTTTTTCAAAATAAATATTACAAAATTTTGAGGATATTCAAGCATACAATTTTTAAGGACATTTTTAATACCTTATGCATCAAAAAATTTAATATGTTCTTTCTCTACAGAATTTTCTCTTTAATTTGATACCCATACTGTTTTCCTAAGTACACTGCACTACATTTTTTAAACCATTTTTTGAATTACTCATATTATTCAATTTTCAAAGCCCTTTTAAAAAATCCTGACGTCAGAGAGAAAAGCTAAAAACGCTATTTTACTGCATACATTTGGCCCTTGGCTTCGTGAATATATTGAATCTTTGTGTGTAAAATTGCCTGTCGCACGGTGTTATGTGTATGTATAATTAGCTAGACATATGAGCCATTCTTTTTTAGGTCGGACGGATTTCGTAAAAAAATTATTTCATCTCCGATTCGCTTCAAATTTTCTGCAAATAAAATTTTAATTCTTGCAAAAACTCGATGTTTAACACCTTACTAAATATATCTCAACATAAGTTTTGGAAAACAAATTGCAAAAAATTCTCACAAAATAAACCATCTCGTCATAAAGAAAAATTTTTTAAAAATAGTTCTTGAAAAACCCCCATGTTTTTGAACCACGTTTTTTATGGAGAATTAAAAAAGGATTGCGATGGTATAATTTTAAATCCCTAACTCACTGGTCTTCACTATGCAAATAAACTTCAAAAAGTTTAACTGTTAATAGTTAAGTTAGCTTTAGGACAATCTTGACCACCTTATATATAGAACTTAATACTTCTGTCTTTAGCTTTAAAACGACGTTAAGATGAAGTCTCTACGATGGGCAGAACCCGAGATTTGAAGGAGTACATGATTAGTCAAAATCACGAAAAAATGCAAACTTTGACAGATCATATCTCCAAAGAAAAACGCGAAACAAAAAATTCCTCCAACACGTGTCAGTTTATTTCATGTATAGAACCCATAAAAAAATTTTGAAGTTAATCGAAAGTGTGACATCAAATTTGATGTCCGATATTAAAAAGAATGTCTCATATATTAAAAAAAGATTAAATATTAAACAACAGAAGTATAGCGAAAACTGTACAATAATATTTAACGCCATATAAATCCACATTTCAAACTATATAGAGAAATTAAAAAAAAAGTAAGTGCGCCTGGGCCGCAATGGAGAAGTGAAACTTACGTTACATACATATCTATTTCGTCTACATACATATCTACATCTGCCTTTGCTTAACGTTAAATTTTTTGTCTATCTAGATCCCTATTTCTACCCCTGTTCGTTCTAACGGGTGATTTTTTTGAGGTTAGGATTTTCATGCATTAGGTCTATTCATGATGAAATTTCAAAGCATACTGAGCATCTTTCTCTTTGACACCATGTCTGAAATCCCACGTGATCTGTCAAATA